>NC_037594.1:11755237-12055237 GCF_003073045.1 Pomacea canaliculata | reverse complement strand
ACAAGTTCCAATGACTTACACGCGTGAAGACCTTCTTTCAGGATGTCTTTACTGCCAGTCATCATTTCAGAAGAAATTATTTTTGTGAAGTCCCCAATCATGTCCTATTAAGCCTAAGGATAAAAGGCTAGCCGAATGCCCCATTAGTTTACATTCCAGGAGAATAGAAGCTTCTGGGTGTAATGCTTTCACAGGTTTATTGTACTGGATATTGGATGATTACAGACAAGCAATACGTTCGCTAAAGTACCCAAAACTAAATCATCGAAAATATTCTCATTCGAAAGAGACATGAAAGTATTCCGTTGCATGATGTTGGATTTGTTATCATTAATCATTGCAAATTCATTCGGTAATGTTTTGCAAAGCCTGAGATCAGTGTGAAAATGCAAAGCAAAAGATTGGTATAAAAGTAAGATGAGAGAGATATGTGTTTCTTTATTTTTTTATAAAATGTTTTTACTTTTGATATATCTTTGTAAGACACATATTTGTTTATAACCGCTGTCGCATCCCTTCAAAATGCAAGGCCGTCAATCAAAATCGAGAAGAAGATTTGTGCAGGATTTTTTTCCAGTGCCTCATTTGTTGACATATCTCCTCCACGAGCTTTGCTGGCTACCAGTTGAAAGTCGCTGATTAAAAGATGGCCACACTGTGTCTCGACGCCCTCGCCCCATCGTACCTGTCTGAGCTACTGTTGCACCACCCGAGTAGGTCTTCGGTCTGCTTGTGTTGCCTCCACTCTGAGAATCAGACGAGAGGAATGAGGCAGCCATCTTACTTTTCCTTCTCACGCTCACTTTGTTAGGAGATCATTGACCCTGCATCTACCTTCAAAGCTTTTGTCTGGCCTCCAAACCCATCTCTTTAAGATAGAATGTACATAAGAGTAGTGTACCTACCAATCCTCTGTTCTTCTTCTTCATCCATACACTTATTTTATACTTACTATGGTGTCATTCGTCTGCTGACCTTTGTGTTTCTTGTATGGCGTACTGAGCTCGACTTCACACAGGAAAATGTGCTCTAAATTCAATCTCTATTATTATTATTATTATTATTATTATTATTAATTATTATAATCTCTATTATTATTATTATTATCATCATCATCATCATCATCATCATCATCATCATCATCTCCATTATTATTATTATTTTTCAGGTGTTCCAGGACTCGAATTCTCGTCACTAAAAAAAAAAAAACAGTAAACATTACAGACACTACATATGATGGGAGAACACTTACACATGTGTTTTATCTGTATATACATAGCGTCGGCAATATAAGTTACAGGAGTGACCACTCTTGGTGCCAGACAAACTGGACAAACTGGTCTTGACAACTGGAGTTAAAATCACGTGTCCAAAAATGGAACCTAAACCTTCATACGCACGTCTCTTCCAACAACCACACCATGCTGTCACACAACGACCATTCATACACAGAAATATAAATTACACCATGAGCAGTCCTGGTTTTACATAGAGTCTTTGTGCAAGTCTGAATCAAGGAAGCGGAATTTTGCTAATTCGAGAAGAATTCATTAAGGACACTCCGGTTTGACACTACCAGCCTTTGTTACAATTATTATGATATGACATTGCAGTTCCATTCACGGGTTATTTATTTGGCAGTTATTTTTTAAAGAAAAGGTTCTCTGCTACAGGCCTAGCTACAGCCCGGAAGACAAAGGTCACAGATGACGGCCACATCCTACCCATGTGAACTCACTCACTATGTACCCAGGCTATTCATGACAAAAAATAAAAGAGCAATAATTAACGTTGATGTACATAGATAACATTCATTACACAATGTCTCATCGCTGTTTCCTTCTCCTTTGTTGGGGCGTTTTCCGTCTGTCGCCATTATCTTTGGGAAATGGCAATGAGTAAAACTAACTCTGAGTGTCAAAGAGAACATTCAACAACGCATCTGTTTTCGTGTTCGATTAACTCCTAGAACGAGGCTATGTACAGAACAGCTTCCTGTTTAGCGAACGATGACAGTGGCTATGTCCCCAGTCTGCGAGAATAGCAACAATAAATAAACAGTCAGGATGTGGTTTGTACTGTTGCATGGAAGGATGCCACTGTGCAAGTGTCAAATGTTTCGGTGTAAGTTTTTTGTTCGCTTCCACAGGCAGGTATATTGAAAGAGCAAGACGAGTGGCGAGCGGCTCTCATTCCTGCCATTGGACGTTCAGACAAAAAGTTTAAATCTTTTGAGAGCCAACATCTGTTTGAACTTCGCAAGAGGCCGAGCGTTGGTCTCTGCATACAGTCAGCCATCCACCTATACACGTCCATGGCCATCCAGCCATTCATACACAGAAATATAAATGACACCACACACACACACTGGTTTTACATAGAGTCTTTGTGCAAGTCGGAATCAAGGAAAAGGAGTTTTGCTAATTCGAGAAGAATTCATTAAGGACACTCCGGTTTGACACTACCAGCCTTTGTTACAATTATTATGATATGACATTGCAGTTCCATTCATGGGTTATTTATAGGGCCGTTATTTTTTTTTAAGAAAAGGTTCTTTGCTACAGGCCTGGCTACAGACGGAAGACAAAGGTCACAGGTGATGGCCACGTCCTAACCATGTGAACACACGCACAATGTACCCAGGCTATTCATAACAGAAAATAGCAGAGGAATAATTAGCTTGACCTACATAGATGACATTCATTACACAATGACTTACATCTGTCAGTGTAATTCCTCTTTTTTGTAAGTGTGTGTGTGTGTTGGGAGGTGGGAGGAGTCATATTTTTTTATATTAAATTTGCTTCGTGCAAGTGTCCTCCTGGGTCACTTTTGGATCTTTTTACAGCGTTGACAAACCTTTTTCATTGTGATGGAGGTATATACATTTTAGTTTAACAATTCCCTAAATATGAGTACATGATTATGCTTAATTTTCAAGATATAATTCTTGAAACATCGAATTGTCACCTGCTATTAGGTAAGCAGAAGAAAATACTCGCTATGCATGAGAGCTCCGCTGTGTATAAGTAGTATTTGTCAGAAGGAATCAGTTCAGAGAATCTATGCATATCTTCCTGTGAGATTGTCTTCAGATTGTCGTGTTCAAGAAACGATTTTGCCCAGAAAATAAAACGGCTGATTTTGAAATACAGCTCTACATATTTAAACTTGAACAAATGAGAAGCGTTGATTTAAAAAAATTAAAAAAAACTAAATCAGCCAACCACCCAACCTTTAATATTTAATATTCATACAGAAACAGTGTGTCTACATCGCAGTCTACCAGGTTAGGGCATTGAAGTTTGGGTCTTGCTGCTTTTTCCAAGTCAAAGCAAAACGAGGTTTGGTTGTGTCAGAAGTCAGGTACCCAAGTAGACAAAGAAAGATCGCAGATATGAAGAAGCTGACAGCTACATCACCAGATGTGACAAAAAAAAACCAAGCAAAAAAAAACAGTTAAAATAAAAGGCATTGTCTTCTCGTCTGTTTGCACAAAAAAACAAATGATGAAGGTGTGGATATAAGACATCGGTGCAGTCTGGCAAGGCGTTAGCAGTCACGCTAGCTGGAGTAAGCTCAACATACCAGACCCCTTCACATCCCATGATAACAAGCTAATTGGACTTGGACACACTAAGTGACACGAATGCCAAGAAAAGGTTCATGAAATATAGAGACATTAAACGGAACTGCACTAAAATGGGAGAGACTCTGGCCAAACGAAAAAAAAAATGGAGAAGCGTTAATTGTTAATTGTAGAAACAGACAAACTGGCGAACCAACAAAATGGATAGTGAGCTTTTGATGCTACTCCCTTTATAACGATCTATTTAATTAGTGTGAGTAAACAGAATAGAAGATAATTCTGGGAGTTAAATAGTTAAATATGTTGACGCGATTGTCAGAGAAACAAAAGGTCATCTATTAGGGCAGTGGTCCTTATCTTGCTCTGTTTTGTTAGTTTGAAGTTTTACCACACTTTGACAACTTTGCACTCATAAGCACAAATAAATTTTTACCAGCCAAAGATTTTTCATTTGCTTATCCTTTAGAAATCCATGAAAGGATAATGTTGAACAGTTTTAGGCACTTCTACAGTACACATTAATGTCGGCGATCTTTTTATCATTATTATTAGTGTAAGAGCCGACACGGTCGAAGAACGCTACGTGTATCAACCGCCAACATCAAACCGAAAATGGTCTACCCTCGGGGTGGTGGGAAGGTTACATGCATGCATAATTCTGTATAATTGTCCACGGAGCAGCCGACGAGAACCATACGTCGGTAGCGTAAGATCCAGGAGGTGGCGGGGGGATAGGGGAAGGAGGCATAAAAAGATTCTGAGGGGGAAAAACAAGAAAATCTTTTTTGCCACTCTCTTCCCGGCCCAATGCTTAAGGCGTGATTCTTCACAAAGTACGGAAAGGTTGAGGAACCAAGAGAGAGAAAGAAAGAGAAATAATAAATCTTTATTTACGAGGGTACAAATCTAGCCTTGATCTAACAGAAAGGAAAAAGAAACACTACTTTACTGCAAAACAAAGGCATTAATAAAAGAAGACTGTGTCTGGGGGCACATTGACTTTTAAACCTTGCATGTGAGTAACATGATTATGAAGTTTATCTTATTCTGAATGTTATATATTTGTTGTGATTACGATAACCGGGTGAGTCATTTTCGAATGAGTTTTGTTTTTGGTTAAGCATTGCTTTGTCTTTCAACACTGAAAGCAGCATATGCGGTGTGGGGGAGAGTGGGGAGTGTGCATGGCTGTACTCACTTACCTCCTCCTTTTTTTGTAATGTGCGAGTGCGAACATCTTTCACTGTTAGCATGGAGTTGCAAACCCACTACTGTATCGTAAACAAGGCAGCAGTATCGGCAAAAAGTAAAATAACAAGTTGAATAAGGTCTGGAGTGAATTAAATACTATGGCGTCCCTTATTTTTAATTTGACAAGTTAGTTAGTTCATTAATAAACAAAGAAAAATTGTTTCCTTGTTTAAGGCCTCGAGAGCAATCAAAACATTCAGTGAAATCAGCTTCTATGAGAACAATACCTTGACGACACTATGCACATTTTTAACAATACCTAAAATTTCCCATCTATACCAAAACTTACCAAAGTTTATTCCTATTTATAGAGTCAAACGCTTTGCGAACATCAATAAAAGTTACATACGGTTTCTTATTTTGAGCTAGTTGCTTTTGTATCATAGCATTCATACAAATTATGTTGTCTATTGTGTTACAATCCTTCTTAAAACCACCCTGACCTTTCCCTATTGCATTATTTAGTTTTATCGTCTATTAAACCTCCTGTCTAAAATAGAACTGTAAATTTATTACAAATATTCAACAGAGAAATATATCTATACTTATCTGTTGGTTTATGTCATCTTTCTTATGCAGTGGTTGAATTATGACTTTTGTCCATGCACTTGGAAGAAGACTATGATCAAACAAATATGTAATTACATAAGGAATTATTGTGTTATAACGCAAGGAAGGGAGATAAAAATGAGAAGAGAAAATCTAGATAGAACGATGGAAAGAGTGAAGAAGGATCTAGGGACGGGAAACAAGAGAGAGAGAATAAGGAGAAAATTACCTTGGTAAGAAAACTAAAACGTTCGTAGGTATCGCCAAGTATTGCAAGTTTGCCTCAATGCTTTCCAAGTCCTTCAGTCCCATCATCTGCCAGTCCCAACATCTATATATGTCTTTTACAATACTTGGTGTCAGTCAGAAGATAAAAGGTCATAAGTTAAAAAAATCAAACCTGTCGTCCTTAATTAGTCATGCTAATTGCTTCTGTTTCTCAGAAGAGATAAATCAAGACTTGCCTGCATGAATAAAAGGAAATGGCAAAGTGTGGGTCACAGTGTTTTATAATGCTATGATTTTTTGTTGTATTTTTCTCTTTACAGACCCGGTCGTACATCCACCCAGTTACTGTGAGAGCATGGAAATGACTTCAAGCCAAGATAATAATTGATTGCGTTGATTGTGAAACTGCTTTAGTATATCAGATATGAGATATGGGGTGGGGGACAGGAAGGATGTGTTCAGATAGAATCTAAAGCGAAGAAGACATTAACAACCTCTACAAACTAATTTGCATGTACCTGCATAAGCAGTACATCGAGTGTACTCAGTTAGAAGGTATGACTTGCAAGTCACGTATTTAGCTTGCTATGGAAATGCTTAGCTTGATCAATCATACATTCGATCGTTGACCCATAGCCAGTGGCGTAGGAACCAGGTGGGCAAGGGGGGGGGGCATCCGCCCCATCAAAAATGATACTGAAGGAACAAACATGTGAACGTCGTTCACTGTCAGCATGGAGTTTCCTCCCTCAAACACAAACATATTCTTACTATGCCACTGATCTCCCATATACGTGGGACGCAGCCCTTGAGATACATCATCGACTTGGTGAGCTTCATGCTGACTATAGCTAAAAATGCTGAATGTGATGAATTTTCTGTCACCTGTCATCACGGAAGTGTGAAGGACTAAATTCTCCCAGAAAAGTGCTGGCGCCTCCATATCCTACGAGTGAGAACTTGTCGACACCCTAGGAATTAGGCTGTCAAGACTAACATAACTCAAAACGTAATACAAGACAGCATTGCACAAGGTTGAGGGAGCACCAAGACTATTATTTATGGTTTCTTTGTGTAAACAGCAGCAGCAAAAGAATGAGAATCACCAAACTTTTGGACTTCATTGGCTGACCAAACTAATAATAGTGCGAAAGCAGGTGTAGAGGGAAAAGAACTCACTCATACGGTTCAACTATTTACTTTGTCTTGTTTTGTTTTTGCTTTGCTTCCATTTTAAACTTTTTTTCAAATGCAGAAGTGCACACCTCTCATTGAAACTGAACGTATTTTTATTTTGATTACCGTTAGGTCGAAGAGAATTTCATAAAAAAAAGTCTATGGTGATCTCTCACGGATTGAAATTCTGCCATGACCTAAACAGCTTGTGGACTTTAATGCTGACCGTCGGCAAGAGGAGGGTCTTCTTCCTGGATCAGACTACTTTTGTTAGCAAAGCCTGATCAAGCTCCCTCGCTGACGTCAAGCCAATTACTTCAGCAAAGCCTCGTCAACCTCCGTTTCACTTAAAGCTGCTTACTTCAGCAAGGTCTGAAAAAAAATCCCTGTTTTATCTTAAGCCTCTTGCTTTTCTTGACCAGGCTACTTCTGCGTGACTTAGTCACTATGACGTCTGCCATGTGTCCTTCGCTACAGAACAAGTTCGTTTTCAGACCGCTCTTTCCGAAAAAAAAAAAAAAAAAAAAAAAAGCCGCCACGTGGACATCCAGGACTAACGTTGGCGTCTAGCCATCATAAACATTTTTCTGCTTTCAGTCGTGATTTTTTTTTTTTTGCGGTCCAGATTTCTCCAAGAATACATAGAAAGATACACTGATTGCCCCCAGTAGAGAGACTGCTTGCTCGGTCTCAGTTCAAAAATTGCAAGTAGTTGCCTAGGTGACAGGCCTGGGAAGCTGTCTGAAGCAGGTGTGTTCATGGTGATCTATGGAATTTATATTGCGGTAACCACAAACATGGACCCATACTATTTTGCTATTCATTTTTATAATGAAAACGCACTCACTGTTAAAAATTCAATACCTTTTTTAGTAGAACACAATAATCAGTGTAATTAACATGTACCACAAATTACAATGTCAAAACATAGTAATGTTACAAAAATATACAAAGAGTTTGTATCTCAAGGTTTGGTCAGACTTTTCTTTTCGGTTCATGAAGAGCAGAAACATCGACCTTGTTTACGTATCCCAGATTCTTCAGATGGTCGTGAACGCTTGAATAATAGATGCCTGACATGCTCGATCATGCAGATTCTTTGCGGCTACTGCCGGGGCTATGAGCTATGAGCTATGAGCAGACAGGACAAAGGGGCGACTGGTCACCCTAGAATGCCTAGATTATGTCTCACAAAATATAAAGTAAGTTATATATATATTATCACTGCAAAAATTTTTAAAAAATGGTCCTCGTGAAACGTATACATATTCATGCACTTCCACTCAAATCCCTCGTCGCCTAACCTTCTTCTGTCTTAATAGTGTGCAAAAAACGAAGGTTAAGTAAGAAAGATTTCCAGTGTCAAGTTGTCTGCAGTTGCACAATGAAGCATGGACTGTGAATGCCCTCTGGCTCGCGAAAACTTAACGGTCCCGAGAACACATCCTGTTCCGCTTAAGCTTTCCTCAGACGGTTCAACTAATTGGACCGAAACATCCTGTCAAGACCTGGATGGTGTTAACTTTTTCACCTCAGTTTCTCACATTGCTGCAATGAATATATTTGTTGTCAACCCTGCACGAGCGGGATGAAGTCTATCATTACGGAGAGCCCGACGACTATGTCACACCTAGGCCGTGTGCTAGCGGCTTTAATTGCGCTTCTCTTTAATAAGAGAAATGAGACCAGTTTTAGGAGTTAATTACCTAAAGTATTGCCGACAAGATACAAGATTTTATTTTGAATTCAAGGCTCAAAAGATCCTAAAATTATGTTTGAAAAAAAAAATGCTTGCGCACATCCATTAATCCAGATGAAGACGTCCTCCAAGACCTGACAGGACCTTTTCTGAAAGAGACCATTGTTTATTCCCATGTCTTCAACATTTGTGAACTCATTTGTATGCCGGGGTGTGGAACATTTCGTTTTAGTCCACAATAAGTCCAGTTGTGTCATTTCTCTGTTTGCTTAAATGTGGTTAAACATGCGAACATTTTTAAACAAAAGTTTGTTTCACCCACTTTGCGCATGCGTGACCCAGAAGACAAGGTGTGACGACTGTGATAATGAAGTTTATATTATGTTTTAACATAAAGGTCTGTATCTGATCTTGGTGTCGGTCTGTGCCATACTCCATTCACGATATTTTGTCGGAATACCCCCCAGCATGATGTAGTCGTCTGCTAAATTATCCACAGAGGTCTGCACGCATTGTGTGGAGGTCTGTATACCTGTCAGTAAGATTGAACCATCGCGTGCCGGAGATGGCGGCTCCGCCAGTTTATTGACCGCATCTCCGGGTACCTGATACCCTTCCCAATCTGGGTGCACAGATCCAGAACTGGATGTAGACATTTTGTCCATTTAACCTCAGTTGATGTTTTACGTAAAACCATTTCTAATGTCACCGTCGGCAAACAATAACTTCCTTCAAAATAATTAATAAAGATTTGTTTGTATTTTTTTTGGGGGGTCATACTCCAATTACCAGCCTTCATCTACATGTGATATACTCCTTCCACGATCTTTGATTGAAACATTTTAGCCTCAGATGATATTTTATGCAAAACCATTTTCTAATGTCACCGTCGGCAAACAATAATTTCTTTGAAAATGATTAATAAAGATTTGCTTGTATATTTTTTTGTCATACTCCAATTACCAGCCTCCATGCAACATCTACATGTGATATACTCCTTCCACGATCTTTGATTGAAACACCACCCGGCGGGGCACCCCTCTGATAAGTCGGTTAATCGTCATAAAGCAGCGGCCATGAACGAGCACTTTAATCTGAAAGCCGCTACATTGTCTAAAAGCGAACTCGACACGTACTACACAACATGCAGGGACATCCTGTCAAACCTCCGCTGGGACCCCTCCCCTCCACACCCATCTCTTTGCGCGAGCTATAAATCAAGAGTGAAATTCCGGGTCAGAAAATGTATAATGCAATCATTATAATAGGTGTAGTCATCTAAAGCTCGTAGGGAACTGAATTGTCAAGAGATCAGAGGTAGATGCTCCTCTCCTCCTTATCCAACTCTAAGGGCACCCACGTCTGGGTCATCTGGAGGAAGCGGGTTTCGAACCCCTGTCCAATACGTAAACCCTTTCTTTGTTAGCTTCCAAGCACGCTTTTCTTCATACATCGTCTAGCTAATGCTAACTGTGCCACAGCAACATGTGCTTTCTTATCTAAATAGTCTATGTCTACTGATTTGGCAGTAAAGAAACAAAACTGCAGAGAGCGACTCACATCCGCCAATACTGCTATATGTCCAAAACAGTTCTTTTAGAGGAATAGAGTAGAATTGAGAGTATAAACAATGTGCGACTCGCTGATCATATATACTTCTGAGTTTTATTATTTGACAACAAAACAATATGATATGGTACTGATAACATGCACAAAGCTAACAAGGATATAAGGCTTTAACAAGTCAAAAGGACAAGATATTAACACAGCAATTATGTTGTCATAAAAAGCGCAACAAAAAAAAATACACAAACCAATAAAGATGCTAGCTGGTTATAACTGCCAAGCAAACTTAACATCACAGCAGTGGCATGTGACAATTTCCTCCCACTGCTCCAATCCCTGAGCCGAGTACTCTTTCGTCACGCAGGTGCCAAATCACCTGTAGGGCAAAAACTTTCTGTTGATATAATCAGCTTGTCCGCACAGGCACTATCGCCCTCATCTACTGTAGTGTCAAGCGCACACTCCTAACCTAGAAAATACTGCAGGCCAAGCTTCTCCCCCTCCTACCTCTAAGTTCTACAGAAAATAAGGCACATGCAACCATTGCAATAACAGCAGCACAGTTTTGTTTTCTAGGTAGCATGTTACCATAAATGCTGTGGTCAGAACATGAAAATAGGAACGGCCATGTCACTCCTTAATGCTTCTACTCAAAACATGACATGCAGCCGGACAACAATAACTCTTTACAGACACCTTTAAATACATAGTCTCAAAGAGGTTACCGTGACAAATTTGCAACATGACCATTATGGATAACTTTTCAAACATAATAGCATATTTGACCATCTGTGTTTATTAAGAAGACTGCTTAAACATCATTATTGACTTCACCTAAGCCAACATAACTTGAATCAATGATACCAGCAGGAGCAGATAAAGCCATATTCTACTCAACATGCATTTAGCACAACAGCTACCATGCCCCTCAGACATTGGACATGACCTTTCTGAATAACTGCTAGAGTATATCTACAGTGTGGAACTTTCCCATCCATGTAGGTTCTACTGCATGGATGTGAATAAAGGGTATGACCATAAGATACTTACATTTTTGTGCATAATGCATAGCTGGAAACTGCAATTTAAAAAAAAATATTGGCTGTAGATTATAAAATTTTACAGAACCATTTGAAAAAAAATAGAATTGTCAATGCTTAAAAATATAACACCATAAGGAATTGGACTCTTAAATTATGTATCACATTTTAGGTCAACCTTTTTTTCTGTGTTAGTAAAAGAAAATATTGAAAATACACAACAAATCTTAGAAATGTAACCTTTATGACATATTTTTTTTGTTTTCAAATCAGACCATGCAAGGTGTTGACATTGAAGTCTTCTTGATGCTGTATCCCAACATCACTTAGACAAACATTTTAGGAAAAAACAGGAAAATTAACAGTTCTCTTACTTGTTCAGAAAAAAACACAAAATACTTGCAAGAAGCTCAATAAAAAAAACTTCAATTTACAGGAATTGGAAATATGGTTAAAATAACCACCCAGTTTTGTCTTTCACAATGACGATGTCGCTCCAAAAATTACCTTCCACAACAAAATTTCCAATGTCAATGGGTGTATAAATAAAAAAAAAAAATCTACTTCAGAAAAAAACATTCTAATGCCTGGTATTTCTGCATGCCTCTACAAATTTTACTGGATTCTTGAAGAACAGTTTTATGCTTGCTTCTACTCATGCTCTACTGGGATGTGATGTAGAAAAAATACAGAATGACTAGATCTTTCTATACTTAGTGACACTGGCTGAGATGACCAAATCAGGTAGCACAGTACAGCAAGGACACTATATGTCCACAATTAATTATGCTTGCATTTTTATCATTATTTAAAATAAAACAGCTGTTCAAATAATCATAATAATAACAGAAAACACGGACATATAATTTAGAGGAGTCCAAGATCACCTTTTCAAAAGGAAAAAGCAAGACAAGATCTGTAAATGTATGGTAATCGTTAGAATGGTACTGTATCCACCATTATTTGAAATGTAAATTTATTACATTAAAAGTACGCTAAAATTGTACATCATCATGCACTGAGGATGTCAGATGGAATGATTTCAGTAGCAATGAATACTTCTCCTAATTAAAAAAAACAAAACCATAGGACAAATAGTTCAACAAGTGGTTTTGTATCTAAGGCACACTAATCAATAACAATCCATGTCAAAAAATATTCAAGCGATTGCATTACATTATAGATATACTTTTACAGTTTCTTTCAGCTTTGTCATAAACTGAAAGTTTTTTTTCCTCTGAATACAAAGCTTTGTCGACTTCCAGCTTCATGCAGAAAGCAGATGTCAGACAATATTCCTTATTAATTAGCACACACAAACCAAACGTTGCCTTCACATTTCAAACTTTGTAAGTCTTCTTGTTTTCACTATTATAAAGCAGCAGCATACATAAAGACAAACAGTAAGTTACAACCGAAAACACTTCCAATACCAACAATTTAACTGAAATTTATCATGGACATAAATATGTATAACAACTAGTATGAATGTTGTTGCTTTTGAAAACAGTATCACAGGACCACATCAGTAGCGCACTGCATGTACTTGTTACAAAGTCATAACATACACTTAATAATAAAAATCATTTGACAGGAATTCCCATCCATGGAAAAATTTTTCAACTTCAATTTGTCCAGTTCATTAAGGTTCTAGACCACAAGCTCATGCTGTATGTATATCATACAGCGAAGAAAGGGTGATGACAATAAAAAGTAAACAGTAGGTCATGGAACTACACTCGCTCTATAAGTTCTCTGACAGCCCAAAACAAAAATAACAGCAGAATGGGAATGGATGCTGCAAAAAAAGTAGTAACAGAGAAACAGAAATAGAGAGCCACTGAAAAGCGTTATACAATTAGTGAACTATATCCTGTGCAGGTCATTTCCATTTCATCATACATACACATGCTAGAAGGTAGTTGAAACTTTTCAGATGATGGTTCCTTACTGACAACCGTCTGTGAACAACAGCTTTACATAAATAGTACCATTAAAACATCAACAGTCGCAAAAAACGATGCACTTAAGTGAAGGAATAACTGCCACTGATGTTTGTATTATTATATAAGAATGACTGGAATTCAACATTTTCAACACTTGTAAGAACATTAAATATTGAGAAAACTGGATACATTTCAATGGTCAGATCATAAAAGCTGCTGAAGACAATATCTTAACCAAAATATTACTAGACATGTTCAAACTTTTTTGAAAATGTTTCCCTATTTCTTAAGAATTCGGTACCAAAAGTGGATCTGACCTGATATGACAATGAGAACTGACGGATGAATCCATTAAAACTGTTGTCACCACAATATTATGATTCTACAAGATACAAGTGGTTGCTAATTTTCTAATATGAAATTTGTAGAGCAGTTCATTCACTGCTTTTGGGTAAGTGATAAAAGATGTAATGATAAAATAAACAAATTTTGGCAAAAACAACAAAACAATTGAAAAAGACTGGGTGACTTTTCAGGAAAAGCTTTGTGAGGCTGAAATAGTTGTCACCCAAATGGTGGTAATGGTAAGAACAAAGAAGTGATGTTATAGGGACTTTTAATAGAGAGCCGTCCAAGGCACAATGTTTCATCAAACAGATGAAAATGACAAATCTTAAAGCTCTCAAAAGGTCACCAAGTTTATTTAAAAAAATAAAGATGCACTCAGTGAACAAACGAAAGGTAGGTAACAGAAAACCACATGAAGAATCACAGAAACAGCCATGCAGACCTTGAGTCAAGTCATAAAATGCTCACTACTGATCTGGGAAAAAAAGGTTCTATTACAGAATTCCGAGTTTTTTGCTAACTGCAAGCTATACTATGAAGAAAACCAAAAATACAATGTTTTCTATAGTGTTTTGTGGAAACAGAAAAGGGGACTAATTTTAATGTGATAGTCTGCTAAACATTTTCACAAAAATGCCAAAGTGAACGTGAAAAATCAAAATAAATAAAACAACGAGATTCGGATTCGGATTCCAATTAGCATGATTTTGTAAATATTTGTGAAAGATACTTTATCACATGCTTTATCTACACCTCCTTCCTATTAAAGACATTTTACAATCAAATGACGATACTGTTATTAAACTACATGATGCCACAAGAAAAGGAAAAACAATTCAAAACTAAATAAGCTACCACAAAATTTTAAATTATATAGCTGAAAGAGTCTATAAAGCTTAATTTCTTGAACTTCAAAAAAAGTCAAACAAGCAGTAATAATTAAGCCTCTCTAGTATAAACAGCTTGGTTCAAAAAAAAAAAAACAAGAGATTCTTTGTATACATATAAAAGCAAAAGTTTAGAAACATTATTACAGTCTATGTAAGGTGATAACACACTTGAACAAAATAATTTTATATCTTATGTATTAGACATACAACATTGACTTCACACCTCAACAATGAACTTTTTCCCATAGCCTTCAATCAACAGCAGGATTTATTAACTACAGTTTAAGGCTATAAATAGGAAGAAAAACCTCCCACTTCTATGGGTATTTTTTTCTCCATTTCATTCAGATGACTAATGACTAAGAAATGAATAGAAATGTAGTATATAACAACATACAAAAGGTTTTCCACACACAGTGTGATGAAAATTGATACAAATTCAGCAATTTAAAAAATAGCTAGTCTTTATTAGTCACATCATAAAAGTGACAAATTCTATAGTGATATTCTTTTAAAATTCAAAAATTTTCTTAACTTTCATATCATAACATGTTTATAAAAACAATCTATTCAAAGCAGCAAAAGTGGTTGTGATTTAAAAAAAAAAAAAAGCTTTCTGTACACGATTTCTGGATCTCCAACTTTTATTTATGCAGAAAAAAAAACCAGCTTTTCACAAAGTTTTAATCTTCAAATCTTATAACTGAGTACAAAACTCTGCAAATTTATTGTATAAGATGCATAAATGTGCACACTAAAGTTGGACAAATGCATATGGAAGATAAGAGCACTTCATCAATGCATGCACACACACTCGTGCACACATTCTGAAAACTGTAAGTTATCAGTTACTGTGTAACTAGAAGCCTAACTGAGTTCATAATGTACTAATAATATACCAAGCAGCCTTCTCATGAAGGTGATGGGATAAGGAGACTAAGGTCACTGCCCTCTTTCCTGAAAACAGGTCCATTGTTTGTAGCCATCTGTCTCACAATCACACTACGGCTCTTGTCACCCAACATGCAGCCTATTCTGCCATTCTCCACTCTTAGTTTGAGATCTCTGCTATACTGCCTGAAACACAGAATCAAAACATATTTGTTCTTGGTATTGCATGTTTATAGAGGTTGGTTATTTGAGTTTTACACTATGCCAGCAACTAAAGCTATATTATGGCAGATCTTCATAGAGAAGACAGGAGGAGCAAAACTTATATTTATTAAAATGAAATCATTTTGGGTGTCTACTAATGGGTGTCAAAGGGTACAGAAGCTGGAGATAAGATGGAGAAGCAGGTGAATGACAAATCAAAAGCAAATGGTGGTTGGCTGGTTGAGTGACAGAAGAGGTACTTCGCAATTATACCAATCCAGAAACAGAAAAATTAAAATTTGTGAAAATAGCATGAGATTTGTCTAGGAAAAAAAATGTAAAATAAAGAAAAGAATTTAACAAAAAGCCTTGCATCATCAACCGACTGGAAAATAAATACTTTTCTCAGAATGGTAACATAACTTCCCATTTACAGCCATCCAGACAAGAAGAAAATATTCTACCCTTAAGCCAGTTTAACTTACCTGTTAATAAGATTTGCAAGAATTCCCACCAGCTCGCCAATCCTTTCTTCATTGACATGACTGTACAAGCACAGCACAAGATCATTGCCACCACTGAGGTGCACGACAATCAACTGGTCGCTGCCTTGTGTGATGCTTACTCCAGTCACCTGAAAAAGGACAAACAAACAAAAAGTGAAGAAAGATTTTTTTCATGCTTTCTTTTCACACAGTTCTTTCTCCATTAGCTTAGCATCATTCTGGGAATTGTTTCTGGACACTTTATCTCCCTCTTGACAACATGCATAAAGTCCATGTCAAGATGATGAAGCTATATGCTCTTTTGCATGCAACTTACATTTGTGAATGGGATTCCTTTCTGCATGGCCTTGAAATGCTTCTTGTGGTCAAGTTTGTAGATAAACTTGTCTGTGAAAACAATGGCACGCTCCGCTGTTTTGTTGTGTTTGTTGGCCTGTTCAGAAAAAGCAATAAATTAACAGCATTTCATAAAAACTGGAAAAGCTAATGATAGATAATGAATAGATGATGAAGACTGGTAGTGGTGGTGGTGATGATAATGACAATGAAGAAATAAAATCAGAGATGGAAATCCATAAGAATGTAACCATCTTGATGCTGAGCTTCTAAATAATAAAATAAATTTCTGATGAAATATTTTTGACTGCGCAGTTGATTTTGAAAGTGATTTGTGTAAAAATTTTCAAGACTTCCAAAATGAATGATCATATTTTGTTAACCTCATGTATAAAACTTTTTTTGGTAGGGGGAATACGAGTAAAGTCTACTGGATATAACTAATTTCTATTGGACTTATAAGAAAGTGAAGTGGTAAAGTATTTGTGGGCAGCTTTTTCCTACCTCTTATCAATACTAAGTTTTCTTTAAAACCTAGTTAAGTTATAAGTAATATCACATTACAGGCAAATCTTATAACTCCCACTTACCTTCCTGACAAAAGAGGAAAACAGGACCTTTGTAAAACCATCCTTAGACTTGAGCAAGTTTATTTGTGATACAAAGTCTGCAGTGCTGCTATTCTCTCTTGTCTGTATAACAAATGTGAGACAAACAACAATTTACCAAACTATTCTCTCAAAGCTCTGTCAATATTCTGACAATACTACCTTTTGTGATTAATTAATGTGCCTGAGAGCTGCTACCCACTGAATATAATCATTCTTAGAATTTACAAGCTTTAAGAGGTTTTTTTTGGCATGAAATTTTTTCTCTGGCCTTATCCTTACTTCTAATCACTGGTCAGCTTAAGCTTGGACATTTTTGTCTGACCAGCTTCTTAAGAACCATGCTAAAAAGTTGAATGCAATTGCTACTTTTCTAATATGAACGAAAAGCAATATTATTCACTCATCATACTTTAAACCCCTTTTCCCAGGTCAGTGCTGCACAGCTGGGACTTTGCTGGCTTTCCTCATTAAGCTCAGCCAGATTTCTTCTCTCCCTGTGCATTATGGAAACTCAAAACCAAGTCACTTGTTTTACATTTTAAAACCTACAAATTCACCTGAGCCAAATAGTTTCCCTCCCACTTGCGCTTTAGTCCCCATTCAGGGCGGCGACGCATTAATAGGTCTCCAGCAAGGACCTTTAGATGCCATTGAGGTCGCTCTTCTTTGGGGATTTTGCGCAAAATCATGTGAGCACGCCACCTAGAACAGAATTCAATGCAACACAGATATCATAAGATCTTGGAAGG
Organism: Pomacea canaliculata; assembly: GCF_003073045.1. Taxonomy (NCBI): domain Eukaryota; kingdom Metazoa; phylum Mollusca; class Gastropoda; order Architaenioglossa; family Ampullariidae; genus Pomacea; species Pomacea canaliculata. Next base: position 12,037,658 of record NC_037594.1, on the reverse strand, counting down.
TTAGAAATGGCAAACACTTAGAAGACAAACAAATGTTTAAAAAACATTTTGTATCCTCTTCTCTTATCACTGACACTCTGATCCTCTAGCCAGGTGTGGCTGCCCTTATTAGTCTAAAACTACAGTCCATAAGATTCCAGTCAACTTGACTACACTCAAGTAGATCCACTACAGTCCATGACATTTCAATCCAAAAGATAAAGTAAACTTTATGTTTCTGGTTGATTCCATGTTAAATTAAAAAAAAAAAACAAAAAAACACTTGAACAGAAATGGTATACATTTGATAGCTGATGAGAGAGCGAAGAAAGATCAGGCTACTATCGTCATATGATCACAATAATAAGGAGCAGAAAATGAGCTGTAATTTTTTTTTACCTTGAATGAACTTTTTTCAGCATGTCAACCAATCCCTGAAGAACTGCTGGGGGTGAAGGCCACTGCACATTCTTGCCAAAGTCACGTGTCTGGCGCACATTGCGAAACCGTTCCACAATCATGAGAATGTAGTTACGCATTTTGTACCGCTTGAAACATCCCATAATCAGGTACATAGCGCGCAGTTGCCTTGCCTTCTTTCTTGCCAAGGCTCCTCTTACCATCTGCATAACAAAAGCTCAGCAGCTCACCTCCATTTGACAAATGTGAAAGATATTCAGAAAGTGAAAACTACCTTCACATCGTACATTTTTTTTTTTTTTTTTTATTTTTTTTGGTGCTACTTATGTATATTTCCATGGGGGTGGAGGTGGGGAGGGTTTCCATTTTACTATAAGAATGCAGGAAATGAACAACATAAAAGACTAGAGAGATTAAGAAGTCAACCTTTGACCCCTGCCCCCCCCCCTTTTTTTTGTAATGTTTCTTGACTTTTAGTTCTACACTTAGTTCTGCACTTAAACATTAACATCAGCCATCAAAGGAACTTATCATTAACCATTAGATTTCATTTTAGTTCAGGTTCACACTGCTGTTAAACAAAGTCTATAAAGAGAATCAAAATTTGTGGAATATACCCTAAGAATAAAACTTCTAATGTTACCTTTTGTAGGAACAACACAATTCCAGGGATCTTTCTGTCTCGTGCTTCCTCAAAAGCAAAGATGGTCTGAGGTGAGCGGATGAAAATCTTGGAGCGGCCATATTTGACATCCTGACCACAGTTCTGGCTGTTCACTAGATACTTGACCCCGTCCACTACATTTCCCCGGAAGTTGGGCCAGGTGTCACGAGCAATGCATTTGTATCGATGCAGGAAGCGGTCATAGGCCATGCGGTAAGCAAAGCCAGCCCTGCGAACCCTCACATTTTCCAACAAACCCAGATACATGACCTGATGTTTACAGCGTGTGTCATTGAACTGAACAGGTGACTTGATCTCATTTGGCTTGATGCACCGCACATAGAATGGAGTCTGAAACAGATTAATTGAATAAGCTGCTACTAGAACATATCAAGATGCTTGTTCAACACTATTTCTTTGTTTAAAAAAAAAAAAAAAGGTAGCGCTTTTCACTTCCTTCATGTATCTTCTTCATGCCTAAATGGTAGGTTGTTCATTAGGTTTTCTGAATATGATATATGATTATAGAATAAGTGTGCCTAATATCTGTCAAATAGGCACCTTATAAATACTGATCATTATTTTTTTTACCAATAAAATTAAGATATTTAACGAAAGACTTTAAAAAATAAAAACCTTGGATGCCAAGTTCTCCACTAAAGCAATAATGGAATTTTTGAAGTCAGTGCCAGCAGTGGTGGGACGCTTGGTGGTCTGCAAAACAAACACAATGCTATCAAAAAAATTTCCCTTACAAAAAAGATTTCCATCTTCAAATAAGCGATGGCATAATGTTTTTTGAAGTGTGCAGCACAATATTAAAAATACAAACTTAGAAGAAAATTTTGCAAATTAAACAAAGCTGACAGCAGTGCGCACAGCAATAAATTTCCCACCTCAGTGACAAGCTGCTTCCCCTCCGGCCACATACTCTTGATCAAATTATTGGAGCTGTTGACAGACGAATAGTCGAAAAGTTCAGTTATTAACACTTCACATATCTAGAAAGAGAAGTTCTAACATTTAATAACATTTACTGCAGAAAAGTATTTATTAATCATTCATGTTTAGATAAAATCAGCTCAATATGTTAATTTTATGTGCATGGATGCTATTAGAATTACAGGCAAAGATGAACACAAACTTTTGCACAGCTACAAGTGTGCCAGTATTTATGTATGGAGGTTGTATGTTAACATCATCATAATTATAACCAGCTTCTAAGAATTTTATGTAATTTGAAATACCTGTTAAACAACAATCGCTTAAAATCCATGAACAGCATGTCTTTATTCTTATCAATAAACCCCACAACACTGTAGGTGACATCTCCAGCATAGTGCATGATGCGGAAATCCCGATTATGTTCCAGACTTTTATCAGCTGGTGCTAGCTGCACAGTGAAATGTGGGGAGAAGAGTGTAGATATTACCTCTATGCCCAAAGAAACAGGTTTAAATAAAGCTTTGTCCAGTCCACATTAAATACCATACAGATTTATAAAAGTTTCAACTGAATACATAAAATAATAAACAGTACATTTTGTCATATGCTATTACAATGACAGTCACGTCTAAAAGAAGTTAACATATAACTAATTATTGTTTTCTTATATGTTTTCTGGAATGAGTGGAATGAGAGTTAAGTTCCTAATTCACTTAATTAAAAAATGGGGTTTATTACATGCTAGAAGCAATAATAGCAATAGTATATGATGGAAAGCTAAAACTACTTGATGCACAGAGTAATAATACTAAATCGTTCTCAACTGCACCCAAAAGTTTTACTAAAGAGAAAAAGCCTGCCTTAATGTACTCTTCCAAAAAGAAAAAAAAATGGCAACCAAAATATTTCATGCCCTTAAAATAACAACAATGCACAATCACATAATAAATGAATGTTTGGTTATGTGTTTACTAGAGCCTTAAGAGAAGTTGAAAAAACTAACTTTTCTGCAGGTGAAGCGCTCGCTTTTTAATTTTTGTGCCATGGCATCCAAGAACATCTGAAAACAAAATGCAGATAGGAAAACCCTTGTTCATATCTGTTTATAACAAATCTACAGGGTTACTCTAGTTATATTTTTCTTTTGCCAGATGACCTTTTTTTTTTAAATACTGCCTAGAAAATGTGTGTGGAAAAGGAAAGCATGAATGGCATAGATATCAATGATATACAACACTCTTTAATCAAGACAGTATTTTCCTCTTCCAATAATCTATTTTGCTTCACTGCAACCCTGTGTTGACCATGAGCTGTGTCTCTATTTACCTTGTGTATGAGTTTACATAGACAGATGTCACATTTTCTTACCTTGTACTTTTTTTTATTCATTAGGACGAAATGCCACAAGGTTACTCCAAAATATTTTAATCAATGGTTATTTTGATTAATGAATTTAATCACCCATCAGCATTTCAAGTAAATTTTTACGAACCAATTAAATAAAAACTTCAAAATGGACAGTTAATTTGATATGTGAATATATCTCAGAATACATTCAACTATGCTGAAAAAGTTGCTGAAATTATTCTCACTTCATCTGTCACTTTTCCAACACTTAGGCAGGCTTCATCAAGAATAGCTAGCACTCCTCTATGCGGTACTTCCACAAGATCACAAATCACTTTATTGTTGAAGTAGTCCACCTGTGTGCAAAGACAGGCCAGGTCACCCATCAAACATTCTCAAAACCAACAAGCAAATGCATCCTATTAAAGGAAATTACAACAGTGATAAGAACTTGCCGTTAGAAAAAGACCAGCCTTAAAAGTGAAAAGTAGAATGGACTGCTGACAGGCAAACTTTCTACATTAACTACCAGAATATTTTGATACTGTTGACATTAAGAATGATGGATCAGTCTATCTTTAACTTGCATGATTCCAAATATGTCCTTCAACACCTGACAGTTTGCCACTTCAGAGGAGGCTAAGCTTTCTTCTGGTAGACTGTCAGCAGTCCATTCTACATAATTAAACTTTTTGTACAATTGCTCTCTCTCTCTCACACACACACACATTGAAATGGAGTAAATGGTTCCCGCATCCTCAACTTCTAACAGCCTCCTTAAATACATCAGGATTTATTAATTGCAGGTACTTTATTTTAGGGAGAAATCGTATGGAAGAACATTGTTTTATTTTTATCTTTACATATTAAAAAAACGGATTCATACAAAAATGAGAAAAATGTTATCAAAACAGAAAAGAATAAAACACAAACAGAAAGTAAAGCTGGGACAAAATATACAAAAACTACTCACATGTTGCCATTCAATGCCTTCCTTCATATACTCTTCCTGCTCTTGCTTCAAGACTAACTCAATAAACAGCTGCTGCAGTTTTTCGTTGCAGTAATTGATACAGAACTGCTCAAAACTGGAAGACATACCAAAAAAAGACAGAAATAACTCTACATAGGTTATTGTGGTGGTCATCAAGGGTCAGCATCTGACAGGTATGGCTCAAATTTCAGGAGTAAATATCAGACCTAAATTTTCTTAATAATGGGAGGGGGGGAGAGGGAGAGGGGTCAGGAATTACTTTGCAAATACAATAAAGTGAGGCACTCATGCATCACCTCCAACATCAGAGAAAGGAATGAAAATATTTTCAACAGGCTGATAATGTTTCAGTGTGCAGCTTAACCAATGAATCATAAGAAAATGGAAAATGTATTTGATGATATGTTTTCTACCTAAACCATGCTAAATGGCTACCAAGTGCATTTAGGCCGAACAATTCTTCTCTGCCATGATGTTAAATGGCAGAATCACTTAAACAGTCACATAACACTTTACTATAAGTAGGTACCAGCACACAAAATTCAGTTTTTGTTTAAATGAGTGATTTTTTTATGTTTATATAAAAGTACAAGAAAATATAAGAAAAACAAAACAAAACAGAGTCTCTATCTTTATCAGTTTTGGAGATACTTCTGTTTTAAGTTCATAATTTGTGTCACAGCTATAACTCTTTATTCTGGACCATATTTGATGCTCTCATATGTAGCATCACGAAATCTTAGAAGTCCAAGTACTTTGTATGAGAAGTTGCCAACACTGACTTTCTACTCTAGTGACTGAAAAAACTAATTTGTAAAAAGACACAATGGAATTTGCTATTTGCTTTTTTTTAAAATCATGGTTGCATTGTCACATATCTATCACACTGTACAAAACCAAGGGAAGAAAGCTTGGTCCTTAAAGAATTGTTTTTGCATGAATTATTCCCCTTCACAAAATTGAGCAATAATCAGGTGGGTCTTTTCCATTTAAAAAGAAATTTTTAAAAATAATACTCGCTATGTTGTGGACAGTTACTGATTATTTATTTCTGCACAAAATTTATACTACTAAAACAAAAAAAGCTTTTATTTCTATTGATATATTGATTTCTTTTATGCCTTCCGATTTGTATTTAAAGACTATTTTCTGTATTCTTACCTTGTGACAGAATATCATGTCTGCTCCAATCAGTTAGCCTTTCACTTACATTTATTAACTACAAGAAAACCAAAAAAAAATTTGCAGTATTCAGAAGAAATGCTCCTTAAAATATTTTGAATTATTGCTGCTTTTATTGTGGATCACAGGAGTTTGTGTTTGAACACAGAACACGTTTGTGCTAACCGTACATCATGAACACATATCGGTACTGCATCATAAACACAAATTTTCGTGCTGATGTCATAAACAGACAATCAGTTAATCATCTTACTGCATTAAATAAGTGAGTGGTAGAAACCAGGATTTCCTTCTTACCTAAGTAGTGTGTGGTTTCCGATTAATAAGGATATTATATTACCAAGCCTAATTCTACAGGATTCAAACAGGTCTGACCACACTGAAAATGCAGATCTTTTAGAAACCTGTTTTATTTTCTTGGAAATTGTATGATTGTATTGATTATCATGTGTTACAAGATTCTTTTTAACATATCAAAGAAGCTCTGATCACTTTCATCATAACATTATCCAACTGTACTACAACACGTGTTCGCATGTCCATTTTAAGTTCTGCATTTCCCTGACATGACCTGTTTCAAAATGAGACACAAGGACTGTTGCTCCTTTTAATCTTTCAGTCTTCTGCAAGGCAAAATCTTCGCTCTTCTTCCTCTCTCTTCTGTGTACATCTCTATGAGTGCATGTATATGTCTACATATATGTATGTATGTGGAGGGGTGAGAGAGACTGCAAATGTGTGTGAGAGAGTGCCTCTGAAATGGAGCATGCCAGGACTATATCTTGAACTGAGACACCATCAGAAAAATACAGTCCTCATCTTGTGGTTTCTTTTAAGATAATAAGGTGAATGATTTGCTTTTGTCTTTATCCAGAAATGTGGACTAGGAACATGCTATTCTCAAAACAAGTTTTAAAAAAATATTAGATTATGCTCATCTTATTCGAGAAGATTTTTTTTTCTGTGAAGCTTACATTCATTACTGCTTATATACTACATTAGGTAAATTGCAATTGTTTTCAAATGCCAATATCCATAAGTTCTGAAGAACTGCATACCTTTTTTTTTATTTCCTAACTTTTAAAAGCCAATCATAAAAAGAGGACATTTTTAAGTACAGTTCCTAACAACAAAAGTCCTGAAAAGTCCCAATCTGCGTTTCAAATTTTATAGTTGGTTGGAAGGAACAGAAACTCACCTTTAATATAACTAAATCAAATGATTGTAACTATGAGAATCATGAGCCAATACTGAGTCATATGGCAAAAGACAATAAGAAATCATGCACCTTGTTTTCTGTCTAGCTGCCTCTTACTGCAGTTCTGCTTTCTTTTGATTGTCATTTCCATATATCCCTCCCACTTTATTACTATCCTTCACCTGTCATTCCCCTAGGCCCCACAGTCATTGGAGCCAACTTTTGATCTCACCTTTAGAACCTTCAGGCACCTTTGGTGACATGTGAGATTACCAGGCAAACCTTTATAGCTTCATGGCCCCAAATGATGTCATTCCTGTCCTATTTGATGACAGCTAACAGTTGCAAACTGATTGTTTAAACCATCCTTCTCATTCTTACCAAGTTCAGTTCCACATGTTTTTTTTTTTACTGCCCGTTTTCCAGTTATTCAGAATTGTATTTTCCATCCCTGGTCTTAGAAATTAATTTTTCCCACTGGATTAAAGAAAACTCATATACATGGTAATGGCAGGTAACAACAGGATGGAGATAAGGATCACACGCTAGGCCAGTTACTCAAGTAGTCATGCTTCACTAATCGCTTCAATTTGGCCTGCAAATACCCTCACCTCCCTCCCCATAAATCGAACCCTTTTTTTTAAGTGGCACAGTGGAAGTTCTCTCTCTAGATCTTTGTAGGCATATTTTTAATGAGGTTTTGCACAGTGGAGCACAAAAAGAATAATTTAACATATTTTAAATAAGCACTCCTGACCATCATTTATAAAGCCCCAAATACTAAAAAAAAAAAAAAGTAATTTAAAGACCTTATTTATGTCGCTCCCAAATCTACAAACCTATAAGCACCTATAAGGACCATATGCACCCCGTTAATCCAAATGAGCACTTAAAAATTGTTTAGCAACACTACTGTCACTTACCTGTTGTTGTCAAAAATTTCAAAGCCATAAATATCAAGGACTCCTATGACGGTGTTTTTGCCTGCATAGCGCACACCACTGTGTTTTGGATCAATCAATTCATTGATACGGCCAACAATCCATGTAAACATACGATTGTAGATAGCCTGCAAAGGTAAATGGTCAAAGCCTAAATGTTCAATCTAAGCTGTCTGAAAACTGTACTACTCCTGAATAATATCATTTGATTACATAGGTTATGCTTTCCTGAAATCACTTCAACGGTTCATTTCATTAAAGCATAAGAAAAGGATGTTTGATGACATACATGTTCAATCTTGCAGATCTCAAAACTAAACTGCTCGTTTGATGCATTTTGTTGACAGAGACTAAGCTGCTTTGAGAGTTTATTTTATTAAAGCGTATAAAAACACTTAAAAAAAATCAGACAATCAAGAAAGAAAGTAAAGACCTTACCTTAGCAAAGGCATCCCGTGCATACAGAGCTTCAGATACGTTAAGCCCTTTCTCAACTACCTGCCCTCCTGCAGCAATCACGCGTGATAGAAGGGTACGTTCTAAGTGCATCTGTCTCTACACACAAGAGCCGAGCAAGGGCAACCAGATCTTTTCGGTTGGTCATCTGGGCATGATCTTGGTCAGCAGAGGGTTCAAACTGAATGTTGCCCTAGTTAGGAGGAGTCAAAACATTCAAAGCTAGATTCATAACTGGCACTTGCCTTTTGACTCCTTGATTTATAAATGGAATAATTCATGACCTGCATTACAACATGGCAAATCAAATACCCCAAAACAGTGTTTTCTCCAAAATGCCACTGCAATCAGATACATTTTCTTCTCAATACATTATTTATAAAAACTGTTTAAGAAAGAAAAAGAATGTTGCAGAGTCAAAACTTTTTAAAAACAAGAGTGCTTAAAAGGCTTTACCTCTCACCACAGAGAGATCAAGTATCAAAAATCAGATTAATCAAAAGGAAAACAAATTTGCTTTTAATAATCATACCAACCAGATGCAGCACTGCAGCAATAACATTCCAAAGAGTCTCAATGTCCTTAGGGTCAAAGCCAGAGTTTTTCAATGCAGCTACCACAGATTTGTAGTCTCCTCTGTCATCAATCATGGCAGCCTGATAGGAAGAAAGTGTTGCAAATATTTAAATTATTACATTTTTAATTGATGAGATTTTGACACAGCATTTTGTTCGAATCTCAATTTTCCAGATAAAAAACTAACGAAGATATGACTAAATACTACTCTTCTCAAAATCTTTAACAATGTGTAACTACTTTTTAATCAAGAAAAATGTGTGACTTCTTGAAACTTAAATTATTGCACACATAGGTTGTTAGGACTTTCACTCCATGATCATGCATTTTCAATAAAACATGATGTTTTTTTTTTTAATTGTATGAGTCACAGCACATGCACTAGAACCCCTCAAACCAGCTTAGGGACTTGAAGTAATCACATTGCAAAGTGGGGTTTAAAAGAAGAAATAGTAACTACAATATATTGCAATTGCAGGCTGGGATATACATATAATGCTCTAAAGGCCCTTTGTTTTAGGGTAAAACAATCATTTTTCTATTTACAATTATCTCTACAAGCTATTTCATTTACATTCTGGTTACATGAAACATCACTTGTGTTATCTGCATTAAAACCATGCACACAAACACACATGAACATACACACGCATGCGTACACACACACACACAAATGTGCACAAATCTACTTGGTTAAAGTACAGATAAGAACCAAGTTTCCGAATATTTTTAAAAACCTCTTTCACTTCTAACATACTTAAATTTTCCTTAATTATAAAGTAAATATATGTGTGCACGCATATGCAAACACACACAGAAAGAAGAAAGTGTCATGCAGATTATGCATTGTAGTAGCAACAACAACAAAAAACTGCACTATCATTAGATATGTTTCAACGTGCAGCACAAGACAATATGTAATGTCACCTCATCTGATTGCAGTTGTAACTGAGAATTCTGAAATGGTTAAGAAAAACCCAAACAACAAAATAACCAGTTAAAAACAAAGTGGATTTTTTTCCTCCTTGTCATCCATCAGAAAGATCACTTTGTTTATGCTGTTTTATGTCCTTAAAAAGCTTTAAAAAGTGGCACATCCTGCTACCAACCTAGCACCTTCTGTGTAGTACCTGAATTTTTAATATTATAAAGCATCTAAAATATCCTTGGACAGAGTTAGTTTATTTTTTTAATGCATTTGAAATAAGAATAATAATAAACATGATTTATATAAGCCATGATCATGTTCATAAAGGAGCATACTCTCATGGCTTGAGACAAGAACAAAACATGGACATTATATGAAGGATGGAATGATAAACCACAATGCAGACAAATATTAAAAGACAAACATAGAAGACTCAAAGAGGAATCGGGGAACAAAAAGTAAAGATGTAGAGTTTCATGAATCTGCAGACGAAGACAAGCAGGCAGACAAGGCAAAAGACAAAAAAGTGAAGGAAAGGGTTAGAGGCTGGACTAGCATTATGTGAATTGTTGTTAAGAGTAACACTCATGAAACAGATGATAAGGATTATGGTGGCAGAGTTCAGTGTGTAAGAATAGATGAAGTTCTAACACTACTATTTGCTTAAAAGAACTCATTCCTGCATGATGATGTTAAAAGATAAGATTTTATCACCACCATCATGTATAAAACAAACATTTGAAAAATAGTTCCTACAGTAAAGGCTCTAAATGCAGTTCAAAAAAAAGACAAAGAACATAAAGTCATGCAAAAGATCAATGCAAACAGCAATAAGTCAATGAAAAACAAATATTGACGCATTAGACAGGAGCATACAGGACCAACAGAAAGAGAAAGAAAGTTTAATAATACTTCTATAACTAATTTTATTGAACTAAAGAAGTATTGTAAATCAAACCAGAATGCATTTGACGAAGAAATGAAACAAAGTGACATGGACAAGAAAGTGCAAAGATAGTGACTCAAGAAAGAAAAAAAAAAATTCAGCCCAAACATTTATGTTTTATGCTGATCATGTTGTTAAATGATTCAGCAAAGCAAGCATTACAGTGCTGAGGCAACCTCAGTATAATACTGAAGTAATCACATGCCAGCAACCAATCAACCCCAGGAAAAAAACGAGTGTAACAAGTTCAGTTTTATGCTTAAGGGGAAATCATCATGTCTTGAATACAGTAGACATGAAAAAAAAAAGATAAATAAATAAAATAAACAATTTAAGAAAGCCAAAGCAAGCATTAAATGCGGAATGATCACCTTTGGATCCCCACCCTGGTTCACATAGTGATAGAGGGTAGTGTCTCGTGTTAATCCCATCTGTGAAAGTCGATCCTCAGGAGCACCGACCAAAAGCTGCACAAAAATAGTATGGACTTCAAGTAATTCTCCTTTTAAGTGTTAAATATAGTCTAGATTACCAGAAACAAGGCTTAGTGATAAGCCAAATGATGTTAATGACTGATGATTGATGGATGATCATTATATGTTAATGTAATTTCTGATTGGAATAATTGTTTGACACAGCTTACTCACCTGATAAAATGAATGGAAATTCCTTTCTCCTGTTTGCTGAAATACCACTCGACTCTGAAAAACAGAATCACACATCTCTATGCTAATAAATGATGGAAGTAAAAAATATTTAGATTTCTTATTTATTATAATTTTTAGACACTATCAGTGATGCAAGATATTTTTGAAGTTAATAGTCATATACAGTGGTACCTCGACATACGAGTTTAATTCGTTCCGTAACCTTGCTCGTATGTCAAACTGCTGGTATCTCAAAGCAATTTTCCCCATTGAAATTCATTGAAATGCCATTAATCCGTTCCAGCTCCCAAAACACCACCTCAGTGTTTTTGGTTAAGTGTTTTGAATAAGAAAAATGTATTTACAAGAAGAAACATTTATTTATGAATAACAAATACATATTCTATAAAAACATATTAAATTCTTGTTTGTGGAAGTGTGTGGATCTGCTTCAGCAAATCACCGTAAATCGCTCGTGCCTCTCACACATGATGCTTTGTGTTAAGGTTCCTCCTTGAAGCTGCTTCTCTGTCACCCACACAATCAATAGTTTCTCCATCTTTTCATGGAGAGAAGTCCGAGCTTAGAAATTATTGTAACGCCCCTAGCTGGCGTTGTACCCTTTATCAACTCCTGTTAAGCTCAGAACAGATCATTGATGTGCTACACCCGTACATCCTCGCCAAGTCAATTACTCGCACACCTTGCTCACGTTTTTCTACGATTTCGCGCTTTAATTCAATAGACATCATCTTCTTCTTCGGACCCATGGTTACAAAAATAAATGTGATAATGTTTTGTAAATGTACAAAAAGCAAAAACGCGAACCCAACTTATCAAAAATGCTTCGAAAACGAGGGAAACAAGCACACAGACTGAGGTCTAGTCTGAGGTGGGAGAAACTGTTAGACGCTGCACACGACCCCAACATCTACCCCGCATGTTAGGGTCATGTGCAGGCGTGTAGTGTGCATTCCTCGTATCTCAAATTGCTCTTATCTCGAAGCAAAATATCGCTCGCTCGGCGGCTCGTATCTCAAAACACTCGTATGTCAGGGCACTCGTATGTCGAGGTACCACTGTATACTCTATATGAGTTAAAGAAAAGCTACCACACCTTCTCAAGCAAGTAGTTGTTAATATGACCCCCAATGGGGTCCCCTTTGAAGTCAAAATTGATGTCCATGTATTTGCCAAAGCGACTAGAGTTGTCATTGCGATTGGTCTTTGCATTACCAAATGCCTCCAAGATAACATTGGTTAATATAAGCACATCTTTCACCCTGAAAACAAAAGTGAATACACAGACAAATAAATCTTCACTTTCAGAGGCTCTCGTAAGCATTTGTCAGTGTATTATTACAAAAGCAATACAAGTGTTAGAGGGATTGTAAAGAAACAAAAAACTGCTTAGAATCTCGTAAAGAGTGGGATCATTTTGAATCTCGTCTATTTTCTTGTCTGTTCATATGGAAAAAGTTTAACATTTTACAGGATGTTGTGTTTAATAAGAGAAATTACACAGGACACTTTCATGTGCTTCAATGAAGTCTCATCTTCTGATGAGGTCAACTCGAATCCAGTGTGAACTGATGCAATAATATGGTTGGACATTGCTCATAGCTATGTTGACTGTTATCACTAATCTATATCACTAATCCAACTAATGACGCACTACCGATCACTTGAGTTCAAATCCTAACAATGACCGATAGTTCCTCTCCCACGCTGACGTCACACAGCAAGCCACAGCTTTATCACTACCATCACAGCCTTTACTATACCTTTAATAGAAAATGCTTTACGTGCTATATAATCTCAGCATTAGACTGACCTATCCCCATTGCCTGTACCTTTTCACAACAGACACAAACAAATCTCACTTTGCATTATCAGATAAAGCATTGTGAAGCTATTTCCTGACTTTGTAGAAATAAAAAAGCTAATCAGCCCATAAACACATTACTACCAGTATTAGCACTAATGATTCTTATTTCAAGTTAATCAATTTACCAAAAATTTTTTCAATAAGACTTTTACGCTCTAAAATAAAATTGACAAAAGGGATAACAAATTTTATTAAAGCTATATTGAAATTGTAGGTTTATCTAGAATGCATGATGTGATACAAATGTAGAGTTAAAACCTCTTATAGATTTTAACTCCAACACCTGCCAAATGCTAGAATCATACCTTTCAACTTCACGCTGTCCACTGACATTTGTTACTGCAGCAATGTAACGCATGATGATTTTTGAAGCTTCAGTTTTACCAGATCCACTCTCTCCTAAAATAGAAATATAGCAAATGTAAGGTTTCTTTTTTACTACACACTAATTATATCTGTGTAGAAACACAGGCATCAGGAATGTAACTGAAAAGACTTAATCGTCAAGAATACAGCTAATGGCAGAGCTGGAACCATTTGTAAATTAACATAACTAGGCATTTGTGACATTCATTTTTTTCTGTACACAGTTATGTGTATAGGCTTAAAATTCTGTATCTTTATTTACTAAGAATTGGGGATAAATTATGATCTTGTTCTGAGCTAAACACTATAAATCTAAAAATATTTTGCAGACTTTTAAATTACACACATGCAACTCTACTTATATCATAACACATTTGCATTACCTGAGATAACAATGCATGTGTCTTTTGACTGCCGTTTCATTGTTTTATATGCAGAGTCTGCGAGTGCAAATATATGAGGTGGTCGTTCATAAATTTCTCGACCCCGATATTGGTCCACATAATTCTTTCCATAAAGATCCACCTGTCTGTATGGATTCACTGACACAACCACCTCTCCAATATAGGTGTATATTCTGCCTTTTTCAAATCTGAAAAACACAGTTGCAGATGGAAATATAATAAATCATAAATGTATGTCTGATTTAACTAAATATTCATATTTATACTTTCTGTGTGCATGTACATGTATGATTTTACAATTTCCCAAGTGCATGTGCTTCTCTCAAGAGTCTTTGCATATTATAATATGGAGTAACTTGTAGCAAGTACACAGCAACCACCGGGGCTGTGCTAGTCCATGTTTGGTGTCAATACATTACAGCACAAACTGCTGATTATTTATCAAAAACATAGTATGTTTGGCCTCAGAATCATAATGGAAGCAAAAATCTGCACCTGCACAGTGTCACTTCAAAAGTGCACCACCATGCATGCACCCATGCACACACCCCAAACACAGCAAGTCTGATATATGTGATATATTAAAAGTGGCAACAAGAAACTCAAAAAAAAAAAAAAAAGAAAAGAAACCCAACAACAAAACTGAGCATCCTGGTGCTGGATTTTATAATCTGAAGTGTGAAGCTACAGCTTATGTCACTACAATTTGTACAAAATGTAATAAGGATTGTAAAAACTTATGCACTTCCTCCTTTAAAACAATATAAAAGAAAGACACATGATGCTCTCAAACGTTAATGATGAATTGTTGTGTGATTCCAAGAAAATAACAAACATTTCTTGACGGCAAAGAACATTGATTTAAATATATCTTTATCATACACTGGGGTAGCTCGTTTGATCTCAGATTACACCCCACCCAACAACCATTCTTTTTCTCTCCGCCTAATCACATTAAGCTGCTGCATATACTGCACACCTCTACGGCGTACGCGTGTGTCAACACATTGGTGTGTGTGTAAAGCTCCAATGATGGGCGCCATACGAAAGTTAATATTTATTGCGATCATGCAGCTAGCCCTAAAAGCAAGTGTTTTGAAATGACTGTAAGGTATGTATAGAAGTAAAACCCTGTGCTAAACTTATATGAGTCAAGATGAGGCCACCAGTCCTCCAGCTGGTCTGACACTCCCTTGCTGACTTGCGTCCCGTGCATTCGTTACCGATCGATCAAAAACACATTTGCATTCCACAGCCTCCATAAGATACGAAGACCAAAAAAGTTTTAAAATGCCATGCACGGTCTACGCTGTCGACAAAAACGGACCCTTTATACAGCTTGATAGAATAAAACGTATGCTATGTGCTTAAAACGATGACAAGCTTTCAAAAAAAAAAAAAAAAAACGAACGCGAACTTGGCAGAAGCCATTTTACTCGCAGGCCAGGTGTAAGGACCTAATGATTTATTTTCAGTGAAGTAATGAAACCGATTACTTTTTATGTGATTAGAAATGTTAAGGAAAACGCTCCTCTGTGTCATCAAATGTGTACTAATTGATCGAGTTTACCGCCAATTAATAGCTTTCATTCATGTGATTTCGTTTTGATCTCTTCAAAGCAGGTGTGGGTCGACCCACTTGTTACTTCCACCAAAAATTCCTTCAAAAATCTCTCCCTTTACAGTCGGCGAAAAAAATGTAAAATACACTAACAAATCACATCCAGTTAGATGTCGGAACAACGGAAAATAAAGCGAGCGAATGACTCATACGCCGTACAAAAGTCTGCTTGTTGATCCCAAGCAGACGACGAAACAAGACTGAGTACAGCAAAATAAAATTACTGCTACCGACAGAAACAGCGAGAAAATTCATCGCCAGGCTGTTCCACGACTTACCTGTTTTTCAAATTTTGCATAAACGCATCCAAGGTAAGCTCGGGAAGAAGTACGAAATCTCCAATCCCGAATTCGGGGCCTTCGTGAATCGCCGCCATGGTGTAAGCCGGCCAAGTCGGAGCGGTGTGTGACAGCGAGGTAAGAGCCTACGACATACTTGCCGCTGCCGCTACATGCCGCCTGGCGAAACTCATGTTTGCAATGGGCGCGTCCCACCGGAGGGGAGAGCACGCCGGCCTACGTAACCGACCGCCTCTACTTTTATTTTAGTCGTTAATTTATTTTTCAAATTCGTCGAAGAAACAACCTGCTTGATTGAAAATAAAATGAACCGGACAAGCTAATATGTTTGCAATAGGCGCGTTCCAGGTTGAGGGGAGAGAACTCGAAGCTATACGTAACCGACGTCCGTTAGTTTTATTTTATTTATTAATTTATTTTGCAAATTCATCGAAGAAACAAACTATTTGATTTAAAATAAAATACACTGGGGTAGCTAAATTAGTTTAACTTTAACAGAAGGAACACTGAACATGCACAAAATATTTTAATAATTCTCTATAGCGCATATATATATATAGGTGTGGTGAACGAGTTCAAAACTTGTCTCACAAGGTGTTAACTTTTTTTTTTAAACTGTGAAAAATATGCTTGAACGAATATTATTGGTTTATACAATTATATTTCTTAAATTTCAACTTTAATAGCCGACCACTTTGAAAAAAAAATCAATATGGAATAGCCCAGTCTTTCATCACGCGTTTATTACATGTATTTCTTTACAAAAATATATTAAATATTATTAGAGAAAAAAAAGGTTTTAAATATTACAAAAATCCTTAATTCCTCGTATGCTATATATATAATCCACCTGGGCTGGTTCAAATAGTTTCACTGGAGATTTGTCATTGTGTATACACTTAAACTGAGGTCGTTCCCTAACCATGTGTTGTTTTGATTTTGGTGTTTGTTTGATTGCTTGTTAGCTTGCTTTTTAAGGTCGTGTGTAGGAAGGGGGATGTGTTAGAGACCCAACTTTTCTCGGGGCCGGTTTGTTGTGAGGGCGGTGTCCATCTTCTCTCCCTCTCCTCGTTTCCCCAGCCCGCAGTGGTCAGGTACCCATTCCCTTCAGCTGCATGAATGGATGGAGCGACTGGGGAAATACGCCGCACCATTAAACGAACTGAGCCGACACGCCTCCAGGTTCAGATGCCGGTGTTCTAACCGCTTTAACGACTTGACTAATTTTGGGAGTGGGATGGTGTGTGTGTGAGAGAGAGACGGAAATAGTTAAATTATAAAAAGTAATCTTCAGAGGACGCAAAGTAAAACAGAGGTGTGTAGGTAAAGCGCAATGTTGGCTTTGTTTCACTCGTACCTGTACATAAGTTTAGAAGCGGCGCGAGAGAGTTTGTATGCAGAGAGAAACTTCCAATAAAATGTATTTTTAGGTCGCTTATCACACCATCGTCACTGGTAGTCTGCTTTCTGGCAGCGGTCGAGTGGATTTGGCAACAGTCGACAGGTGACCAGCATGATACGATAAGATCTGGAATTTTGAAGAAGCATATCTTTTACTTGAAAATGTTACATTGCAGGACGTGCGTGAGAGAGAGAGAGAGCGGAAATAAGGTTCCATTTTCTCAATAGAATAATGCTCCCCTCCGATGTTTGTGATTTTGTGTACGTGTGTGCGCGCGCCCCTTTCTTAGTGGAAAATTCCACTCCGGTGTGTTTGTGCCTTATCTTAGTAGACTCCGTCACTACAGAGGAAGAGGGTGCACGCGAGAGAGTAAGAAAGAAAAAGAGAGAAAGTGGACGTGTAATTGCTGTTATGTTCAGACAGCTGACTGGCACAACCTGCAAACCTAGAGCGCGCCTACTATTCGTCCATGAAATCTGGGCCATCGCTCATTCTTTTTCGTTGGCTTCAGTATTTGGAATGCCCTGACTCCTTCTGTCTGCACAGTGGAGACGCTACATGCTTGCCAGTCTCTTTTTGGGAAATACTTGTTGTCGGTTTACCTGGACTGTTACTTTCTTTACCTTCTCTTCTCTGGTTTCTTTCATGTTCCAGGCAACGTTACCTTTGAGTGTGTGTTTATATGATTCCCTATAATGCGCCCATAACAAAAGCATTTACATTTTCAACAAAAATCGTGTGTCAGGGTACTAGATAAACTACACGAGCTTGCGAAATCGCAGGGTCATCCTTTCCCATCGTTTTGTTGTTTCCGCTTTCATTTTCCTGTGAATTTGTAGTTTTGTTTTTTGTTGCTTTTTTGTGTTGTTGTTGTTTTTGTTTTGTTTTTGTTTTAATGTTAAGTTAAACGAGCGAACAGGTGCACCCATCTGTAAATGCGTGATTTATTTTTTGCGTTTAGTATTAGTGATGATCTTTCACAAAGCCTGGCACGCAGACAGCACTCATATTGACTATTACTTATTTCAGTGGTAACATATCAAACAAGCGCAATGTTCACACGAATATCTTATCCACATTTTAACGAGGTCTTAAGATGGAGAAGACAGGATGGTCTCTCGACTGTCGAGCAGATGTGGTGGCTGGAAAACTCCTTCCCACGCAGCAGAAATGGGTTTCTGACATCAGACATGACTGGAATTAAGGAAAGGGATGAGCTTCGCTTCATATGCTGTGCCGTGGAAAGGGTGAACCACTTATAGGTTCACAGTCCCTGTGGCCATTCGGCTGTAAATCAACATCTTCCTCTTTACCTCCGTTTGAAGTAGCATCGTGATGCACATTAGTGAAACTAAATTGTGTGTGTTTCGGCAAAGTAGCAAATATATAAAGTACATATATTTGATTAATATTTCTTGCTAGATGTATGAATGGTTTTTACCAATAACAAACTCAGGGAGGCTCACAGAGTATGTAGAGGTACACTGATATGTAATAATCGGCAGTATAAGTGATGTGACAGCCGAACGCCCTCTGATGTTGAGGAAACCCATAAGGAGCAATGAAGTCCCTCTACAGGCTGAGATTGTGTTATGCTTGGAGGCTCCACATCCATACTGCTGGGGCTCCCACCTGCTTCTTCAAGTCATCACAAATTTCTTTAGACAATAAAGGTTTTCTTCTCTTAGTTTGTTTCCGTCGTCCTCGTTGCAGACTTGTAAGCAGCCTGTTACATTTTCTCCACAAATAATCGTCACAGGAACGAATGTCCAGGG
This sequence comes from Pomacea canaliculata, assembly GCF_003073045.1. Taxonomy (NCBI): domain Eukaryota; kingdom Metazoa; phylum Mollusca; class Gastropoda; order Architaenioglossa; family Ampullariidae; genus Pomacea; species Pomacea canaliculata. The sequence goes on along the minus strand of NC_037594.1, from coordinate 12,018,680 downwards.
AGTTAGCGGCTGCTAATGACCTTAATTCGATTCCTACCATCTTGTCGATTATGTGACGAATTAATGCTACGAATAATTTAAGTATGTACTACATATTACCAAAACATTGTGCGAGAAACTGAGGGCTTTGGTAGCAAATATGGTTTAATTCAACATTTTTTTTTCTGTGCGATGCAACCCACATTCATTGACGGTGAAGTGAGGTCTGTGACGGGGCACATGTTGTTAATAACAGTCTGGAAGACGACGTGCAGGCTGTTGGAATGAAGGAAAAATAATATCAGAAGTCTATATTCTTGAATATACGCGGAGGGTGAAAGAGTGTGGACATCACAGTTTAAATTTTTAACCCGTTTTTAAGAAATGATATTATTTATATAGTATATTTCATACGGACATAACTATCTTTAATTTCCTTTTCTGATAAAAATCGTTTCCTTGAAATCTGTCATTACATATATCATAGTCAATTAAAACGAACTAATGATAAAACTTGACATCTTCAGTTCCAGGGAACATAGAAAGCAATTTTGTTAACTTTTAAACGGTAATTTATCTCAGGCCTATGTTTATCTACTTGTATCCTTTTATTTGATATTTGATATTTCCTTGATGTTTAGAGGCGTCTGTGTGGTTTGTAAGATATCAGGTGGCCTTGATGCTATAATGTGGTTTAGTACATGTCAAAGCAGAGCCGGCGACTACTTTTATAATATTCTGTGCCATACATAGTTTATATTATTAAATAGCTCATCTATATTGTCATAAATAGTATCATACTGTTTTATGTTAGGATCATTGACTCCCCCATTGTGTGTATGGGAGAATGGGGTAAAAGCTTCTCCAGAATTTATAATCGTGTTATGATCCGGATTGGTTTATTGTCCTCCGTCTGCCACTCTAAATATTTTCTCTCTATCGACTGCTCTCCCTCTTTTATGCTTGGGTATGTGCGTGTGTATGACTGTTATTACACAATACTCAGTGTGAGGAGGACTGTTAGTACAAAATAATCCTTGTGTGGATGAATTTTCTCCGTGCTACTTACACAGATCACAATGATCTTTTGACTTTTTAAAATTGTTTTGTAATCGTTGTTCTTGTTTTTCTCAAGGAGGATTCTATGGATATGATTTCATATCATGCCATATACAGGCTGCTTCATATCGCTCAGTGGGGAGATGAGAGGTCTGCACCAGCTTCTGATAAAATCATATAAATTTGATAAAAGGATCAAAGGAAAGAGAAGATTTCCGGTAATTAGACACATTACTCGAAAACTCTTCACCTTCCCCATGATTCATCATAATTTTGTTCTCTGTTCAAGGTTCAGGGTTTCTGTGTGAGAAAGTGATTTTTGGAGCAGCTGTGAGACCCAACAACAGATGAGAGGTGGTGAGCGTGATGTGATGAAGGAAGCAAATAAAGCCAGAGGTTGTGAAGAAAAAACTCACACCCTTGTCCGCTTTTTCATGGTTAAATGACCGTGGAGAATGCTCATTTTCTGTTTGACCGCCTCGTGCTATGTGTTGGAGAGAGTGTGGCTTACAACCCAAGACTTTGTCAGTGAATCAGCCGGTGTGTCTGTGGTCACTTCCTGCACCGGGATATCCGCCGTGTAACACTGACTCAGTGCTCGGGGCTCTGCCTGGTGACAAGAGCTCACTCAAGAGGCCTGTCTCATCCAGGGTTATTCCAACGTATTTTCTGACAACAGCATTCAGGAAGCGAAGATCCATTAGTCCTATTGTTATGAGAGTTCTGAAAATCATGTTTTCTCCAGTCAGTTTTTGCCAATTAACACGATGTAGACATAGACTACTTCCATCACTGTAGGCTTGATCACTAGTCAGCCAAAGGCTTGACAAATTTGTGTCATGCTGACATAATAGTAAACTAAATGAAAATGTGAATATAGCACGAGTCACATATATTACCCAGTGCTTCTAGGTCATTAATGTAGATAGGACACTAACACTTAAATTTAACCGACATCTTGATACTCCGGCTGTTGAGTTTATAAGTATTTTTTAGTTTCGGTATCGTCAGGGGCATAGGAAGATGCTCTGCTTTGGGGAAAAGAAGGTGGGGGGGGGGGAGAGATCACGCTGACCGTAACATTCTTGTCCCCCTCCCTCCTTAGCCCCCCCCCCTTGTTTCTACGCCACTGATCAAGACACATCCAGGCATGTCCACCCCCTTCTAAGAATTCGTTTAGCTTTGAACAATGGCATTTTCATTTTCAAGATCATTGCACGTTAAATAAAAAAGTGTTATTTTTGTGTCGATAGCAAAAGCCTTACCCAAGGAGCGCAAAGCAAAACACCGCTCCTCGATGGAGTTCGGTTTTGTTGTTGTTGTTGCCTAGAGGAAGTTTGGTCATTAAAGAAAAAGTGTTCGTGTGTGTTCATACGATTCAAGAGAAGTTAACCACGCAGGCACGGTAACCAGACACCAGCGACAGCACACACACATTCCTTGCGAGGGCGTGCAGTCACGGATCATCCTCGTTGGCTGTAGAGGTCTTTGGTGTGGTAGCAGCCAGGAGGTCAGCGAGGAGAAAGTGTTTACCAGTGTCGTGTCGCTCTCGGCGTGGGCACAGTTTGCAGACTCGGTCTATTCACGTTTGTTATTGGAGGCGACTGTAGCTCTGATTACAGGAGCTGCAAGTGTTTGCGTCATCAAATCGGTTTCTTGCGCGCGCTTCCTGTGGAAGGTAGACTGGCACTGCGCAGTGGGTTCCTCGATGACTAATTAAGCTTTTGGCGAGTTGTTGCATCCCTTGTCTGTTTAAAATCTTAGCTTAGCTGTCGGTAACTGCGTGCTCTGTATTACAGCAATTACAGAGTATGAACCAGTATCAGGGCAGTATCTATCTAGGTAGGATGTAAGCCATGATAGAGATACCACGGACCACAATGATCGATCAATGTTTATTCTCGATCCACTGTGGCCTTGAACCAGTCCTACATTTTTTTTAAGTGTGGTGTTTTGGGCCGGGAAAGCTTCCCATTTTGTGCAGTGAGTCAAAACAAATGGAGGGGAAGTGACTGCCTAGCTAAGAAAAGAATCGAGAACAAGGAAATGTTGTGGGTGTGTCCGTTTGCTGATTGTGAGCAGCACTGATATAATCCTCGTGCATTAACATAACACCTCATAGGAAGTCTATTGTGCAGACAAACAAAAGTAATCCATTTAGAAAAAAGATGCACATTAGCAAAAACAAAACAGACTTGATTTGTTGCAGCAGGAAAACAACCCACAATGCCAGGCATAATGATGAGCTATGCACCGAAGCTGGGAAACAACATTTGTAAATAGCTTTTAGAGTCATTGGCGTGTCAAAGCAAAGAGAGAGGCTGAGGGTCTATTTATAGCTGCATGCCCAAGAATTGCGTGTCAGCATGTCAGTGCGAATATAACCAACAGCCTATATAGAGGTCGATTGTATTTGAGCATGGCTTCCTGACCTTTCATACGACTGGGCTTCCTCCTTACAGTTAGTTTTGAGCATAGGAAAAGGTTGAGGATAGAATAAACAGTTGTGTTCACCACACACACCTCACAGCCCTTCTTCTATAATTTTTTTTTTTTTTTTAACGTGGGCGTTTGCAAAGGTAATGTATTTGTACCTTTTCAAGAGATACAGTATCTCAAGCAGCGCCTTTGACCTTATGAACTGTGCATGTAGAACTTATTCTTTACACGTCGTTATCCGTGTAGTGCACACCTGACGATAAATCACATAACCGGTCTCAAGCGCAGGCTGACTGTTGGTGTTTGTACACGAGGTCCCTGCGCGAAGGTTCAAGACCACCCGGAGAGGCCAGCGGTTCCAGAGAGACAACTCTGAAAAGTTGAAGTTTTGCTCCTGTTGTCGCCCCTGACGTATGGCCCGCTTCTGCTCTACATCTCATGCCTGCAATGCAGGCTGCTTATTTACTTATTCTGACAAAACAGGATGTTTGCATTGTGCATTTCTAGTTCAGGATGTTCAGTGAGAGCAGCTACAGCTCGCACAGTGTGTGACCAGCTAAGTACAAGTGGGTATGGTATGTGGTAAGTTATTATTTACCGTAAATTTCGGACTATAAACAACGACTTTTTCCGCCAACTTTAAACCCTGCGACTTACACAGCGATGCGGCTTGTTTGCGGACTTTTCCGATTCCGATTAATTTTTTAATGAGCTCCATTAAAGTGTTAATTGTTAACGTTGTTACTTTGTTTACTGTGCACATTTTAAAATCAAAGCTGCATATAATTAAAGTATTCAGATGAGTTGCTGAAGTACACACCCTCATCATGGCAAAGACGAGACGAAATTATAACGATGCAGCTTTCAAGTTGTATATACTTACGGCTTATAAACAAGTTGGGCTTATTTGTTAGAACAAAGTAGAGATTAAAAAAAAAATGAGGGGGTGGGGCAGTGGGTGCAGGTGCGCTCAGTAGACTGAAATATACGGTAACATATGTGGTGAGTTGTTATGCTCACTGGTTGAGTTACTGTACACTGTGAAGGGTTGTTGTGCATGTATAACATATCTACACGAACTGCTTGATACTATCATCTATAAGGGTACATTATATACCCGAAACATAACAATAGATAGTAGGAGTCTGTTCGCTGACGTAGATACCTTCGTTTGAAAGTTTTCAAATTTCAGCAAGCATAACATATGAAGCAGCGAGTGACATGTGTATATATATATGTAATGTCAGCACTCTACGAAATCTTTGTCTATTTTTATAAGGTGATATCTGCAAAAACTCCAGTAAACAAAACAAATGAAGCAAAGACTGAAGTGCAAAACCTGTGGCCAGATGCATAAGGTGATACAATGAAAAAAAAATAAAATAAACAAAACTCGATGACACGCCACACTAAGAAAAATAAATCCTCGAAGAAAATCGCATTTTTTTAAGCAGTTTTATCAGCAGAAAGTTGCTGTTTCAATGTAGCTTGTGACAAGAATTTGAGTTATTTTTCTCGTGGTTATCGCTATGGTTACATTACTAATAATCTAACCACAGGCTTGCTCGCACGCAAGTCATCCATAGACAAAAACAGCCGCTGATCAGTTTTATGGAGCGCCGCCCTCTGCTGCCTTGACGGGTGGGAGTTTAGGACACATGGACAGGAAGAACCTCTTCCTCCTCTTGACGGGTGGCGGGCGGCAGCGCCAGAATTCGCGGTCGGCATTGGCTTCTTCAACCGTGAAGCACGTTCTAGGCGCACAGCACACTCCTGTAATCCTACTGTAGCACTCGTAACCTTCAAAAAGTTGAGTTAAACTGTTGCCATAACGACTTTTTTCAAACGACAGGATTCATTTCATGACACGTTTATGTCAGATTTATAGCCTGTAATATTGTCTCCTGTATCCTGTCCGCGATACTGTGGAGGTAAAAGCCTACATGGAATGTTATCTCACTGCTCGAATCATTGTATTGCTCAGTGAACCATACTGTGGTGGTTGAAGCTGAAATGCATGAGTGTTTTCCATAGCAAAATTGTCCCATTTACGAGCATTTCGTTCTTACCCACACGATTACGAACATACAAGAAAGATAATGACAAGCATGCAAGCCAGGCTAGCCTAGAGGGAAACTATTACTGTCATCATATTTTGCGTTGTACAGTGTGTGGATGTGTCTTTGTATGCTGTACAACAGCTTGTCGTGGTCGGCATTTAAATGATATAAACAAAGATCTTTCATAGTGTCTTTTTTTCAACTCAAGAACGAATCGTTTGTCATACTGTACTCTACGTGTGGTCTCGTGCAAACCACGTATAGCTACCGGTGAGCTTGTTGGAGCGCAGGTCAAGTATGATGGGGGTAGCTATGCCTTCAGTTGATGAGTACTCTACATGTGGGTGGAGTGTTTGCTGGGTGCCTGATGAGTGCAAAAGTTGTTTGTCACTGAGAACTGTGATAGCGGGTTCATAGGAGGGTGCTATTACCAGGTTATGATTCATAAATATGTCATCTAACCTGCCGGACAGCTGCAGGTGGAGTCGCACATTTCCCCTGGCTGGGCCCCTCCCGCCACACAATGGCCAGACGATCCGGGCTGGACGATCTCTGAAGAATAAAAGAAAACATTTTTTTCGTTATTGTTCGCTAAAACAGTCGCCCACAATTTCCGTCGTATTCTTAATGTCTTGAATTTAACAAGCTTCTGAATGACTAATAAGGTCCTGTTCTATAAGTTCTACAATGGCGTTTTGCATCATTTTTACTCAGAAATCCCTGGAGATTCTCCACCAACACTCTGTTGGTAGCAGGGTCTCTGCAGCACTGGTTGGCCGCACATTGGCTTGAAGACACGCAGGACTGGCCGTTGGTCAGCCGGAGAACCGAAAGGACACACTGCAAACACGTACGTTAACAATCAGAAAAATTGGACTCTGCTTTAAATGCCATCATTTTACCAATATTTAATCTTTCTGAATCCTGTCAACATGAAATCGCGACATTTGTATTGTCCTATGAGTATATTTATCTGCATCGGTTGACGAAAATAACACAAGGGAACTCGATCAGGCTTGTTTCCCTCGCAGTGACCAAGGTTCTCTACCCGCGCATAATACCGACGGATTAAAATACTATTCAGCTACCAACATTTATTTCCTGATCTTAGAAAATAATTTCTACATACAAAAAAGGTTACCAGAACCATCCAAGAAGCCATCATTCAGAATGTTGAAGACTTAGTTAAACTGATAGAGCGTGGTACATTTCAAGCAGGAATGTTTATCCCGTGTTTTACTGAGCGTAGTAGATATCTATGAGTCACTAGGATGACACACGGCGCTCGTCTCTCGGCGTGGGCGACAGCAGGTGAGAGATGGATCGACAAGGAGGCGCCGATGACACGTGACACCTACTGTAGCCTCCGCCTTAGTGTGATCGTACGGCCAGGTATTCCTCTGTGGTTTCGATCGCACAGTCGATTTCTTTTAATCTTTGAGAAGTACACCCCTTTAGAAGATGAAACCCGAAGCTGCAAATTGAGCTGCCTCGTTCTGGACGGCCTGTAACTGAAAAGTTGAAGTTTTGCTCCTATTGTCGCCCCTGACGTATGGCCCGCTTCTGCTCTACATCTCATGCCTGCAATGCAGGCTGCTTATTTACTTATTCTGACAAAACAGGATGTTTGCATTTTGCATTTCTAGTTCAGGATGTTGAGTGAGAGCAACTACAGCCCGCACAGTGTGTGGCCAGCTACTGTGTATGTTACTAAGTACAGGTGGGTATGGTGTGATGTATGTGGTAAGTTATTATTTACCGTAAATTTCGGACTATAAACAGCGACTTTTTCCGCAGCTTTAAACCCTGCAACATAAACAGCGATGCGGCTTGTTTGCGAATTTTTCCGATTGCGAATAATTTTTTTGATGAGTTCCATGTTAAAGTGCTAACTGTTGACGTTGTGACAGTGTTTACTGTGTATATTTTCAATCAAAACCGCATATAACTGAAGCTTTCAGATCAGTTGCTGAAGTACACACCCTCATCATGCCAAAGACGAGACGAAATAGGAGTCTGTTCGCTGACGTAGATACCTTCGTTTGAAAGTTTTCAAATTTCAGCAAGCATAACATATGAAGCAGAGAATGACATTTGTGTATATATATGTAATGTCAGCACTCTACGAAATATTTGGCTATTTTTAGAAGGTGATATCTGCAATTAAACTCCAGTAAACAAAACAAATGAAGCAAAGACTGAAGTGCAAAACCTTTGGCCAGATGCATAAGGTGATACAATTAAAAAAAAAATAAATAAATAAACAAAACTCGATGACACGCCACACTAAGAAAAATAAATCCTCGAAGAAAATCGCATTTTTTTAAAGCACTTTTATCAGCAGAAAGTCACTGTTTCAAAGATGCTTGTGACAAGAACGAGTTATTTTTCTCGTGGTTATCGCTATGATTACATCACTAATAATCTAACCACACGCTTGCTCGTACGCAAGTCATCCACAAAAACAGCCGCTGATCAGTTTTATGGAGCGCCGCCCTCAGCTGCCGCGGGTGGGAGTTCAGGACACAGGGACAGGAAGAACCTCTTCCTCCTCTTGGCGGGTGGCGGGTGGCAGCGCCAGAATTCGCGGTCGGCATTGGCTTCTTCAACCGTAACGCACGTTCTAGGGGCACAGCACACTCCTGTAATCCTACTGTAGCACTCGTAACCTTCAACAAGTTGAGTTAAACTGTTGCCATAACGACTTTTTTCAAACGACAGGATTCATTTCATGACACGTTTATGTCAGATTTATGGTTAGTCTGTAATATTGTCTCCTGTGCGCGATACTGTGGAGTTAAAAGCCTGTATGGAATGTTACCTCACTGCTCGAATCATTGTATCGCCCTGTGAACCATGCTGTGGTGGTTGAAGCTGAAATGCATTAGTGTTTTCCATAGCAAAATTGTTACGAGCATTCCATTCTTACCCACACGATTACGAACATCAAAGAAAGATAATGACAAGCATGCAAGCCAGGCTAGCCTAGAGGGAAACTATTACTGTCATCATATTTTGCGTTGCACAGACTGTGTGGATGTGTCTTTGTATGCTGTACAACAGCTTGTCGTGATCGGCATTTAAATGATATAAGCAAAGATCTTTCATAGTGTCTTTTTTTCAACTCAAGAACGAATCGTTTGTCATACTGTACTCTACGTGTGGTCTCGTGCAAACCACGTATAGCTACTGGTGAGCTTGTTGGAGCGCAGGTCAAGTAGGATGGGGTAGCTATGCTTCAGGTGATGAGTACACTACATGTGGGTGGAGTGTTTGCTGGGTGCCTGGTGAGTGCAAAAGTTGTTTGTCACTGAGAACTGTGATAGCGGGTTCATAGGAGGGTGCTATTACCAGGTTGTGATTCATAAATATGTCATCTAACCTGCCGGACAGCTGCAGGTGGAGTCACACATGTCCCCTGGCTGGGCCCCTCCCGCCACACAATGGCCAGACGAACCGGGCTGGACGATCTCTGAAGAATTAAAAAAAAAAAAACATTTTTTTCGTTATTGTTCGCTAAAACTGTCGCCCACAATTTCCTTCGTATTCTTAATGTCTTGAATTTTAAAATCTTCTGAATGACTAATAAGGTCCTGTTCTATAAGTTCTACAATGGAGTTTTGCATAATTTTTACCCAGAAATCCCTGGGGATCCTCAACCAACACTCTGTTGGTAGCAGGGTCTCTGCAGCACTGGTTGGCCGCACATTGGCTTGAAGACACGCAGGACTGGCCGTTGGTCAGCCGGAGAACCGAAAGGACACACTGCAAACACGTACGTTAACAATCAGAAAAATTGGACTCTGCTTTAAATGCCATCATTTTACCAATGTTTAATCTTTCAATCCCGTCAACATGAAATGGCTACATTTTATCGTACTATAAGTATATTTATCTGTATCGGTTGACGAGACAAACACAAAGGAACTCAGGTTTGTTTTCCTCGCAGTGACCAAGGTTCTCTACCCGCGCATAATACCGACAGATTAACATCCTATTCAGTTACCGACATTTATTTCCTGATCTCAGAGAATAATTGCTACATACAAAAAATGTTACCAGAACCATCCAAGAAGCCATCGTTCAGAATGTTGAACTAAGACTTAGTTAAACTGATAGTGTCGTGTAAAACAAAGTCACTCTAAGATGTTGAAGGACTTTCTTATCTAACCGTCCTGGTTAAGGCGAAGTAGAAATTATCTTTCTTCGTGCGTGTGTGTCTTATCTATTGTACAACCTACATAAAGAAGAAAAATTTTTGTTAAGCAACACTGCATGGATAGATATATTTTAAAAATCAAACAGCATGAATTTTGCGGACATTGCCAGCGAATAAATACGGAGGTTGTGCGTGCCACAGTTGTAGGCAAGAATAAAACAAATAAACTGTGTAGAGCATTCTCTCCTCCCACACTTCTTTGCAATCAGTCAAGTATCAGCCTCGTTATAAAGGATGCAGTAGTCAGATGAACTATCACAATAAAATGAAAAGGTTCATCTGACTTTCACGTTACATAAGCAGCTATAGCAGCTACTGATGCTCTCTGCAGGTCTCATAGACTGTGAACAGAAGAAAGAACATCCCAGTCATTGCTGTTAACATGGAAGTCACAACCCGTGATCAACTAAGAACTAACGGCAGCTAGCCTCCTTGTCTGATCTTATTAGCCTTCTTGTCTCCTTCATCCTTGTTGTTATGGGGTTTATGGCATTCTTAGTAGGCTACTAATGTGTGTGTCAGCCAGGAATCACCTTCGTTTCAACAAGAAGAAATTTTTTCATCTCGACTAGGAATGTCATTCATTTTCGCTAAGAACATCGTTCAGCTTGGCTGGTACTGTAAACTCCGGATAGGAATGTGGTACATTTAAGGTAGGAATGTTTATCCCGTGTTTTACTGAGCGTAGTAGATATCTGTGAGTCACTAGGATGACACACGGCGCTCGTCTCTCGGTGTGGGCGACAGCAGGTGGAGAGATAGATCGACAGGGAGGCGCCGATGACACGTGACACCTACTGTAGCCTCCTCCTTAGTGCGATCGTCCGGCCAGGTGAAGTGAAAAATAGCTAACAACATTTTTTTTTAATTTTTATTCATCTTCTTTGTTACTTCTTGCACTAAATCCTGATGCTACCGAAGAGGAGGCCAGACAACTGACTTGCTTTCTTAACTGTAAGCGTGCGCGCGCGTGTGTGTGCTGGGGGAGATGGGTACAGTATATATACAGCGTATGTTGAATGTCACTGGTAAATAGGGATCTTCTTCGTACACGAGACTCACTACAGTAACAATTGCCTCGTCCATTGCCTCTAATACTGCTTACATCGTTCTTGTCACCAGTGTTTCATTTATTTTTTTATATCCCGCTCTCTCAGTCTATTTGTGTCACCATAAAGTAATTAAAAGCAAAGAAAAATATACTTCGAAAAAAATGGTTTCTTATCTCATCGTCGTTTGCGCTGTTTTCATTAAAATTTTGCTCATGATGTACTTACTTGAGTAGTGAAACGGACAATGATAGTCATAAAAGGATTCCGACAAGTACACAATGGTTCATTTCCCTGACACCACAAACATCTTGGACGAAGTCAAAGACCCGTTAAACAATAGTGACAACAGGAAAGGGAAGCGAGACTAGATCGAATCTGGGTTTTACTTATAACTCACCAAGTGACAAGGGAGGCATTGTGTTCAGGGAGGTCAGGTCAGGTCAGAAGAAGTTCGACATACCTATATGGGGGCTGTGGGAGGGCGAAAACAATTGTAAACCAACGTATGTTACTATGTTTAATATGTACACCAGAGCAAAGCAGATGCATGGGTGTCAGCTGACCGGATACAAGTAACAAAGAAAATATAACTGCATGCCTGCCGGTTGTAGTCTTCTCTCTCGTTATAAACCGGTTACCCTATACCGCCTTCAAGAAGACAAGTACAGATGCAATCGTACACCCGGATGAAACTATAAGCTGCAACTTATTACCAGCTCTAACTTTTGCATTGGTTCTTTCATATTATCTAGCAATCATCGAGGTGTTTGTGAAGTTCAACAGTGCAGTTACCGCAAACTGAATTCCTCGTGGCTGACTGAAGCTGCACCGTATTTCTGTGGACTGCAAGTTTCCATTTAAGATCATTGCAGCTTCTTCACCAACTTGTATACATGTCCGAGGCTGCATGGTATGTCTGCATACTGTGTATACAAGACTTTTGGGAGATTTAATGCAGATGCCTCGTATGTGTATGTACTTTTATGTAAGAGTAAGAAATTGATTGTACATAGGGAAAGCCACAATCAGTTTCTATAAATACATGTCGAGTTGTCATTAGGATAATGAAGAACATTGATGCTAGAAGAAAAAAGTTTTAAAAATCCAACAATAAAATGTTATCGAGGAAAGTATAACCAAAGACTTTTATGATCTATGAAGTCCGTGTAAGGAAGGGGAAGGGAAACAACCCACCAACGACATGAAAGATTGTAGTGTCCCCTTATTCACAACAAATCTTTTGACCTGGGAACAGTTGCACAACATGTGTCTAACTTAAAACACTCTTCGACCTTAAATGTAGTTATCTAATCAGTTCTATAGAAACACAGAGCACAACACAATGCTAAAGTTTTAAACTAAAATCGTTTTAAATAAGATAAAACTGTTTAAGACATTAATTTGTTCCAGTCCGCACAATTTTTTGTTGTATGCGCTTGTGGAACGCTTCTTAATGTCATTGAAACGATTTTTGGAAAACGTTTCTAAATTTGCTTCTTTACAACAGTTTTAAGTTTTAGAAACATGTTGTGCAACTATAGCTCGTGAGCTCGTAGCTCAGCGATGCATGAGACTGCTTCTTGCAAATCAATGTCAAAGGACGGGTCAGACAGGTTGGGGATGTAGCTCAGTGGTAGAGCGTTCGCTTTGCATGTGAAAGGCCCCGGGTTCGATCCCCGGCATCTCCACACCATATTTTTCTTTAATTTTTGGTTTCAGTCTGTGGAAGAATACAATTCACAGTTCTGGTAATCTTGAAATTTATAAATCTACGGATGACAGGTCATAGATACCTGAAAAATATTTGGATCTCAGAGTGCAGGCAACCATTAGTTAAATTCTACCAACTGTTATGTTAATAATTCGCAGTGGGACTACAGGTGCAAGCCACGCTCTTAGCAGGCCGGCGAGGACGGGTGACCACAGATCCTCGATAAGATACAACCGGCAACCGTCCATCATCTAGCCTCGGTGTGAAACGATAATTCCCTTCCCACCTCACGAACATCAAGTGAAGATCACCTTAGTACCGACACCCTCGCACACCCAAGACACATTTAGTCATAAAGATGAAGGCCTTTCGATCTTTGTCCAACGAGACTGCGGCTGACGAGGTAAAATGATCAATCAAGGTGATTTGTGGGCCTTGTTGGAGAAAAGGTCGAATCTTGGCATGAAACTCAGTTATTGAGACAGACGTCGTCATAAAATCGCTCCTTGTGTAGATTCCTCTGTGGTTTCGATCGTACAGTCGATTTCTTTTCATCTTTGAGAAGTACACCCCTTTAGAAGAAGATGAAACCCGAAGCTGCAAATTGAGCTGCCTCGTTCTGGACGGCCTTTACCTGTGCGCGATATTTTCGAAGATCACTTCACTGTAGTTGCTTAGTTTATTTTCTGTACTTAAATAATTTTATTTCTTGCATTTCTTATATTTGTGTGTCTATGAGATGGAACTCAGCTACAGACAAAGGTCTTGGATCTTCTTTGCTTAGAGCTCTTTGCTGCTTCTCTAGCTCTGTGCTTTTAACGGGTTTGATTTCCGGCTTGTAAGTGGGTAACTGGCAAGGAGAACAACAAAAACAAATTTGTTTACAGTGCTTCATGATCGCAGATCCCGACGACTTTCGATTTTATATACAACTTTCCTCAACTTTTTTATTCCGTCTTTTACCAGAGATGTCACAAATGTAATTCCCTTTCTGACATAAAAGCTTTTTTGAATCAAGAATACGTAAAAAGATAATGAAAAATATTCAAGCTACATCTTGCTTTAGAAAATTTGTTTCTTCCACATTTTGAAATATACAGGTAGTATTGGTCTTTGTGTGCGTACGTGTGTATGTGTGTGTGTCCTGATATGTACAAATACTGTCATAGGTATTTTTGTACGCGAGCCCTTGATGATTTGTAAAATTGTATTCGGTCTGTATAAAATCAATTCAAACAAGTCATTAGATGTGCATGTATAGATCTTCTTCAATTTCTCTCCAGCTGCCCTTCTTTCTTCCCCTTTCTCTCCAGATTGCCGTTTATCATCACTGGAGTTACAGGCCATCGTCAGCATTCCCTGTAATCCAAGTGCTATAGGTCGCTTTGCCCTGGGAACCAATACACTCGTCATGCCATCTGTCACGTGTCGTGCGTACCGCGCATGAGCGGAAGTAGGAAGATGTTCCTTGTGACACTTCTCAATCGATCCAGAAAGTTTGAGGCTGGACTTTGACAGAAATATTCGCACAGACCTATGGGCGTCAGTGAGAATTTTGGAATCATGAATTGGAAGATGCTTAGAAAAAGATAAATCTCCTCTAACGACATGTTTTCCCCCAGTGGATTTAAAGATCGAAATCGTTGGAGAGAGCTTTTGCCCTTTAACTTCAAGTTTTGTGAAAGGCAATGATTAATGTTTTTTATCCTTTCTTCTCTTTCACTTTCTATCTCCAGCTCTCTCCTACGCACACGCGCACACAAACACACATGCAAGAGGAGATGCAAAAAAAAAAAAAAAAAAATGGGATGGATATTTAGACATCCGAGCCATCAGCACGATCCAAGTGTGAAATTTATTTGACTGCTTTGTTCAGTTTACTACCCGAGGCAATTTAGCGGCCATTTATTGCGCAAAGCTTATGACTGCATGACCTCAGCATAAATGATCCATATAACCCTGAATTGAAACCGGAAATTTAAAATGCTCATTTTCTCTCCTTCTGTTTCTGACGACCTGCCACACAACCTCTGTGTGTGTGCGCGCGCACGTGCGTGAGAGAGCGAGGACGTGAGAGAAGGACATTTATGTCAGACTAGTTTAAAACCATATAAACTACATTCATTATGTGAGTCAGCAAGGAGTTTCAGAGATACAAATGTTAAAGGCCAACGCGAGCCCTCAACGAAAATCGCTGGAAACAGAGTATAAAGTATCACAAAAACATTTTCTGGTGATAGTTTATGACGAAGAGGCACGAAAAATATTATATTAATGTTTTTTCTACTTAATCACACATGGATTTGTCGAGAAAAGTTACGAAAGGGTAGTATTTCTAAAAATAGCGTCATCTGCATGAGCTGGATACCAAGAGGAAAGATGCAATCCTCGGTAAAAGAAAACAGACCAGGACACAAAGTGATGTTCTGAATGTTCTTTTCCACACTCAGATGGAGTTTGTACTCATTTAGGAAATCCTAAATATAATGGCTACAAACGCCAGTTGATTAACTTTATTCAGAGGTCTGTACACAATTGCTGGTTAGAAAGGTTAAAGAAAGATCAACACCAGATATGTAACATGGACTTCTACACTGTTCTGATCTACAAGTACAGTGGAACCTCGGTTAGCGAACGCCTCGGATAGCGAATTTTTCGGTTAACGAACAAAAATTTCGCTAAAAATTTGTCTCGGATAGCGAACAAAATTTCGGATAACGAACAGCCACGTGAACCACACGTGACCGACCAGCATGTAATCATTCGCGCTCGAGACAGTTACGATCAGTCGTTCCTTACCTGTGCGCATCCTTCTTATTTAGTGATTGTTGTGCTTTATTTTAATAAGATAATCCTCAATCTAAATAATGTCCTGACGCAGCCCTAAACACGCTTTTATATTATATTATTTTACTTTTAATGGTAAACAAGTAATTATTTGCAGTGAGTGGTAACTATAAGCTAAAAATGAAAAATATCAAAAAAGTTACAGGAGTTTATCTGAGACAAACGCACATTTGAAATGTATTTATATTTTATTAACAAGAATACATATAGAAAAATTCACCCAAATGCAACTCAGCAAACAGGGAATCAATAATAATACAACGTAGACTGGAATATGCCTGATTCTTGCCCATTAAATTTTAATCTGTAAAAAGTTTACTTACCAGTCTGCCGAGTCATTTTGATTTGGACCTTTAATTTTTAGAACTTTTGTCAAAGCTTCTAAATAAAAATCAAATCTGTAGAGCTGTATTCCAAAATCAGCTTTTCCATTTTCTGGGCAAAAATTCCCTTCTTGGGCATAACCTAAGCGATGTTCCTTCCTCTGACTCGAAGACATGAATAGAGTTTCTGGGCTGAGCCACACTCACTGCTGCAAATACTACTGAGACGCAACGGAGCTCTCCAGCACAGGAGAGTAATTTTCTTCAGCTTTCTAGTGGCAGGTGACAATGCCGATCTTTGAAAGCTTATCTTTTGACAATTAAGCACATTTACATACTCATCTTTACGGGATTATTTTAAAAGGTTGCATTGGGGTTGTGCTTTAACACAGTGACGACATCTGCAGGCCTTCCAATCGTCTCCCTTTACAAGAGCCAGTGACACTGATTGGTCCTTGACATATAACGAGTTCAGAGATGGGTCACGCTCGCTTTTTGTTTGTTTATTTGTTTTTATAGATGCGTTGCTAGTTCGTTGAGTCGCTTGCTATCAGTGTCCTGCACTTCTCTGTAGAGATTAAAACTCCGACTAAAAAATAACAACACCGCGCTCAGCAAACTTTATTTCATGGCGATCGTAAAACTGCTCATCCTTTGTAATTATGTTTAATGTGCGCAGTTGTCTTCTGTCTTATTTTTTTGCTTTAATAACTAATGCCTTCGGTGAGTGTGTATACATTAAGAGAGAGACAGTGTTATGTGTGTCTGTGGTGTGTGTGAGAGAGACAGAGCTCATGAGTAAGTAAAACAAAAGTGACAGATGCTAATAAAGCGTTATGCTGTTTTTTTGTCTGCTGCTTTATCTTTCATAACTGTATAAAAGCCCGGACTCTAATGGTGTTGTCGAGGTAAAATTAGGGGTTATCGTCTTTTCACCAACCCCGCAAATCACCAGGCTTCGATTCGCTGTTTAAGCTGAGAATGGCCGGTCTCCGATTTCCTCCTCATGTATGGAGATGAAGAGAGAAAATGTAAAACACAGTAACTCCTCGATTCTGTGCTTCGGGCACAGTGTCATCACGCTGATTATCGATGCCTTCTTTTTTTTCTTTTTTTTTCTTTTTTTAAAGCAGGAATCAGTAATTTCTTTCCTAAAATGGAACAAACAAAACGATTTACATAACACACAAAACATAAAATGCCAAGATACATCAAGAATATGTGTGTACATTTGGAGATTCAAGAGGTGATGGATGAACTGTAGCAATTTCACCTCATCTTTCTTTGTCTCTGGTTCTTGTGTTTGCAGACACGATACGATTGTCTCGTTTTATTCCAAGAGGAGGCTGTGTCAGAAGTAAGGACGCCTTTCTGTAGATTAATAGTCCAGCCAAACAACAAGCACCCAGCGCTTTAACAGATATTTCAAAAGAACCAATAAGTAAAATGTTTTGTAAAACATGTTAAAAAAAAGCATTTATCGTTATGACTACGAGGGGGATTAGTATTTGTTGACCCTCACATTGAGAGTCAATTATTCTCGTATCTGTGGTTTTCAATAACAATTGACTATGACCGGAATCATTTTGAAAAAGGATTCTCAGAAAAAATGGCTGAAAACCTAAAATAACAAGTGGAGTATGAATTCAAACATGACCAAATATTTACAAAATGGAATTCTGTCTGAAGGAACTGGGTTTTGCTGTCCAAAAATAGCTTATGAATAATACATAACAAATGGATAAAACCCATCCGGATTAAAGCTTGAGTTTTTTTAAGTAGAAAGAGTTTAATAGACACAGCAGGCAATCTTGCAGAGTCTCTTATTATTATTATTTTTTTTTTTTACACCACACTCTCGCTCTGCTCACGAAAGAGATCCGAAGTCAGGAGGCAGTCCTCACTCCCACAAGGGGACAACAACTCTGTTTTTGGTTCTTGACTTATCTCCCCGAATTCGTCGTACAAAGAGGCAACAATAGGCCGGCAGGGGACGCTGCTTGTAACCTGCAGGGGGGTCCTTTCGTCAGCGAGGCCTTGAACCATGACATATGACGTCCCCGTTTTGCACCCGGCACCTTGGTCCTCCCCGTGCACGTGCGGCTGTGTTTTGTCAACACAAGTGTGCAGACTGCTTTTAGCAGCGTTGATGTCACAGCTGTCTATGGAGGCGGTGGAAAAGTTCTCAGCATCTTCCGGGTAGTTCCGAGCATTTCTTGATCTGTACTGGAGGTCTGCAATAGGGAAAACCAAAAGTTTATGTAAATATTAAGAGTAAATATTAAGAGTAACAAGTGTTCAACACGATCCAAATCATACCTCAATATTCATAGCTAAACAAAGTGCCATACTGACAGCACTTCAGGCACTTCAGGCACTTCACCTTAAACTGAAGGACACCATACAACGACAATACTTTATAATACTAATATCTGACTCGCTATCTGCTCTTCAGAAAACCAAGAAAGTGGAGGCATTAAGTTCCTTTGGGCTCCATCTCATACAGGAATAAAAGGAAATAAAGAGGCCGATAAGCTAGCCTAATTGGCAACAAAACAAGAAACAAACCCTAAAGTCACCACCCTAAAGATCCGTATCAGCAGCAGAGAGGAGGATGGCCATAAAACCAGCAATAAAACAAAGGTGGCAAGAGAAATATAAAAAGGAAGTTAAAGGTACTAGGAGGCTAATAGATGTCCAGCCTAGTGACTGTAGAAGGGTAGCGGCGGTGTGTAAATACCTAATGCGACATGCTCTTTGCTTTCTAATGAGTTCATTGTATTATTGGAAATTTTTTTTACGTGATGACTATTTTTTCTTTAAAAAAAACTTTCCAAGCCTGGTCAAATATTGGCTCATATTTGCGTGTTCAAGGAGGGCCTTCAGGCAAAGCATCCTCATACCTCCCTCTCCGTAGCTAGTTGGAGGCTGACGGCAAGACATTGAGGGTCTGCATCCAAAATTGAGTTTTGCATGGGCTCATCAAATTAGAATTTTATGTTTTATGAATTCACTTTTTGAAGTAAATTGTTAAATTAAACGTCAGTTCAATTATCAACCATTTCGTTTCATTATTTCGGTGTTTTGGTTGCTGCAAGTCTTGTCAGTATAAAAAAACAACAGCTTCAATCTAATTTTATTCAAAAGATGTCGTTATCCTCATTATCGTGCTTGAAACCGGCTACAGACTCTCATTCATCTAACATAGACTTCCAGAAAACACGAAATGTTCAATCCTGACATCAGAAAGTGTACTGATTTTTTTCCCATCATTTAGTTAGTTAGTTAGTTCCCGTTATGCCGGTCGGCACGTAGGGCAGCGACAAAGGTCCTCCACTTTTGCCTGTCCTGGGCTAGACTCCCCACAGTACCCCAGCTGAGGTTTTGGGTCTTCATGTCTGCCTCCACAGTTCGGCGCCAGGTGATCTTGGGCCGACCTCGCTTGCGTTTTCCTTCTGGCGTCCAGTGTAAGGCAGTTTTTAGGATGGAGTTGCTCCCGCCTCGGAGGACGTGACCAATCCAGCGCCATCGCTTCTTCAACAGGATGGTGGCCATACTCTCCTGCCCGCACTGGGCAAGTAGTTTTCGTTGGAGATTGTCCTTGGCCAGAAGATGCCCAGGATTCTTCGCAGGCTTTTGGTGTGGAAGACTGACAGTTTGTTGAGGTCGCTGTCAGTCATTCGCCAGCACTCCGAGCCATACAGTAGAGGGGACATGACCAGACTCTGGTAAAGTCTCAGCTTGGTATTGATGCTGTACTGTGTCGACTTCCAGATGTTGCGTAGGCTACAAAGATGCCCTGCCTTTGCTCAGTCTGCTCTGGATGTCACGGCCTGCTCCTCCATCTTGCGTGACCACGCTGCCCAAGTAGGTGAAGCTTTCAACCATCGGCAGGTCTTCTCCCTCTATGCTGATCGGTGTTGGATTGGTGGTGTTCAGGGTCATCACTTCTGTCTTTGTCCGGCTGATGTGCAGTCCGACCTGCTGCGCAAAAGTGTGCAGGCGAGTCGTCTTCTCCTGCATGTGCCGGTGGGTGTGTGACAGCAGGGCCAGGTCGTCGGCAAAGTCTAGGTCTTCTAAGTTCGTGGAGAGTGTCCATCGTATGCCCCTTGGTTCATCTTCCGTTGTATGGCGCGTTACCCAGTCAATGACAAGGTTAAAGAGCAGGGAAGACATCACGCAGCCCTGTCTCACTCCGGTCCCGACCTCAAAGTAGATGTCACTGTTTCCAACACAGCATGAAAAGTTCGCATAGAAGCTTTTGATCAGCAGTACAATTTCCATTGGTATTCCGTATGCTCTCAGGATGCGCCAAAGGCTCTCTCTATGGATGCTGTCAAAAGCCTTCTGGAAATCTACGAAGTTAATATAGAGCTGCCTCTGCCACTCTGTGCACTGTTCAATGATGATTTTCCCATCATACCCTACCATTATTATTTCTGTAAAGCTGTCGGGAAGGCTTAGGCGCAAGAGCAGGGTAGAACATATCTGACAGCTGACAGATGATGGTTTCTGACCAAAAAAAATGGAACATAGAGAAAAAAAATCAGGAAATCGCATACCCCATAAACCCGGGTTGTCGAAAAATCACATAATGTCATCCTGATGAAATATTTTTTGGAATTTTGACTTCATGGACTTAAATTCACCAGGAAGTGCAACATAGGGGAAGTTCAGGCTGGAGTCTATAACCACAAAAAATTAGTTTTATTTTCGTTTAAATGAAATCTGTCATTTCTCGATATACTACTTATGCAATAGGGGAAGCGGAAAGCCAACTGGTTAGAGCAATTGCATCTGAACCGAGAGGTCCGCCGGTTCGAGACCCTGTGGCGCGGCAAACTTTCACCAGTCGACCCAGCTGTCGGAAATGGTTACCTGACTCCATAAAGTGTTGTGGAAGGCAGCAAGGGATAGGAAATAAACACACAAAACTGGATAGCGAAAAATGGGATATCTAACCCTAACCCCGATGACCTGAAAAGGTTAGGGGACCATCTTGACCTTTTACCTGTGTCATTTGCATGGTCTCACAAGTAAAGTCATTCTACAGCATCTTTAAAAAGATTATGGCTTCCTTGAAGTAACTTCTTTTCTTGAAACCTTGAAAACCACTTTTGACAAGTGTTTGTTTTCTTACTTGATAGTTTTTCTGATGTTGATTGAGCTAGGATGGAAGTGTATAGGACACCACCCCGTCCTTTGAGCGACTTTTTTTGTTGGGTGGGGGGAGGTATTGCGGGAGGGGAAGAGAGTTGCAGCCATTCACTAGGGTCTTGTGTCATCGGACTCGCTGGGCTGGAATGAGTCAAATTAGATTGTCAAATGCGAACACGAATGACAAGGGAGCCTACTGGAACTCGATACTCGTGTGAACGCAATTCACCCTCCAGCAGCACCGGACAGTTTTTACGTCCCCTGATGTCTTAGTAGAGGAAACACGCAGACAACGGATCACAGACGACGCCGACAACATGCTGAAAACTAATGGTGTTATTCAGCTTCTGTTCTCTGTCAGGCTGTGTGCCTCCTCCAGGTTCGCGTAGGGAGGAGCTATTAGATTAACGACAGAAATCAGCTTTTGCTCAAAAAGGTTTCCCTTTGACTTCTTATTTTCTGAAAGAAAAATGTCTTAGCTTCGCCTAATTTTGTAAGTGCGTACAGTACATCATATTTTTTTATTTTTTTATTTTATTTATTTATTTATTTATTTTTTTGTGGAGAGCGGGAGGCTCAAGAAATGTGATCTTTCCTCGCCGTTCTTTTCTTCCTTTAAGACCTAAAGTTCACAAGGTGCATGGCTTATGGAGGATCATAGAAGCAGTGCGCTTATTAATATCTTCAATTTGTTAAGAGTTTGGTTGAGCAGCAGCTGCTCTCCCTCTTATCCCCGGCCTGATTTTTATTTATATTTTACCTTAGTTTTCAACTTTTTTCTTCAATGAAAAACTATATCAGACATCTTCTGAACCTTTTTTGTCGTGATAATCATAACAATATGTTCAGCGCATATTTCAAACAGAAACCAAGAATGCCAATAACTTGGGACTCCTTAATTGCTATTCCAAATCTTGTTTTCCATGTCCTGCTCTGTTATGTGGATCTCAGGTCTGAGTTGTGTGTTTTTGTTTGTTGTTTTGTTTTTTAGGGTATCTGAATTGACCGCTAGGTGGCAGCGCGGTAGCACTGTGTGAAAATTCCTGCTGCAGGAGTCTGGCGAGCAATATCTACGAGGCGGTGACTTGGAAGAATTTCTCATTTCTTCCGGCATCAGTTAACGTGAGTCTGCGCCAGAAAATCAGAATGTTTCCGAGACCGTCCATGTTTCTTTAGTACACTTGCCTTAGCTCGTTTTGTGTCCGTTGTTGAAGTGAACTTCCATTTTCTTCCTTATCTGTCTTCCTTTTTTTGTTCTTTATTTTATCTTTATAGTTCAAAAACGGCTGTCTTTGTGTGGGGCTGAGTGTTGAGCATCTACTCATATCGCAGATATACTCAACTTCTTTAGTTAAGCATGGATGCATCACAGGTTGGACTTCTATTTGGTGTTAGGATAAATATTCGATAAAGCATCACGTTTCGTAAATTAAAAAAAAAATGATGCAAAGACCTCCTGATTTGTTACAATCTTTGCAAGTCAGTGTATCTTAAAAATGCTTTTACATTTACGTATCAATAATGTAAATACTAAAGAGAGTTTTTTATGTTTTCAGTATTATATATTCCAAAGATGAAGCCTTGCTTGCTTCCTACAAATCTCTTCTGTAGCAGATCATTTTCAAGACTCTGTTTAGTTTATACATGCATTTTGAAACTCTCCGTTGCCAGAAACCTCTTTCTGGATGGTCCTGGTAACGGCCACATTCATCTAAAATGTCTTCGGTCTGACCTTGGCCTATGCATCAGAGATAATGATCGGCTTGTTGTGGTTGCTGCGAGATAATGAGTCATAATGCTTGCTTCTCCTCGGACACTGGAATTCAGTTACAAAGTTTAACACTCTCATCGCAGTCTTGTTTACCCGGTGCGGCTTAGAAATTTTGTTGCAAATGTCGCAATGCAATTTTAGTTTGCATTTCAAACATCTTTGAGTGTTTTTTTTTTTTCTTTTTTGCTTAAATTCCCTTCCATATTCTTCTGTCCTCGCACAATTTTACTCCATCATTTTCGTGCATTGGAGTAAAAGGCAGCTTACCCAGACAGAATTTCCCCAAGACTGACCAGCTTTTAGTAGCGTGTATATTTATTAATTTACGAGCCTCCCCTCAGCAGACATATTACAAAATGAAACAAAACTGGCTTTAGTATCGACGCAGACCAAGAGAAGCAGGCTCACACAAAGGTCAAAGTGGACACGGTGCAGACATGACAGAAATGCGCCATGCTACTCTTCCATCCTCCCTGGGGACAAGATAAAAGTCGCAGTGGACCCAGTGCACAGAGGGCGGACACAGTGCAGTTGATTATCTCGCCCCCAGAACGTCCAGTAACTTCTAGTTAGCTCCAGAGCCAGCAACATAAACTTCTTCAGCTCACACGACATTTGACACGAAAACATTTGACCTATAGGGAACAAGCCAAGCGGTAAATAAATTTACATAGTTCTTCAAGCTGGTGTGTGGGGATGAGAGAAAGAGAACTTTCTTTAGTATGCTTTATTCACGAGCTCTGCTATGCACATATGCTGTTATGTTATGCACTAAAAAAAAGCATCTGTTCCGCGAGTATTACTATGGTTGTGATTATAATCAGTTGACTAGTCCGCTTGCTCGTCTTTCTCTGCATATCTATGATACTGTCCATCGCCCCTCCCTCTGCCTCCATTACATTTGCCCAACCGTTTTCAGAGTAAGGTATCCATTGCAAACAGCTGAGTCGACTAGGGAAGTTGGCCGCCACACGGATATCTAACATAAGTATACATAAGCGCGCCTCCGGATTCGAACGCCAGTCATCTAACCTGTGTGTGTTTTACAATAATTGTATGTTTGATGGTTTGTATGTATGTAATTAACCTGTAGCTATTTAAAGAAGATTTTTTTTAAAATTTATAATTGTGAAACCCAATTCTGTCTTATTTTCAGAAAGTATCTATACAATCGTTTACCATCTAAAAAAGATTGTCATCATCTGTGTATGTGTGTGTGAGGGGGGAAGTGCGCGAGCAGGTGTCCATATGTCTGTACATGTGTGTGCGTGCGTGTGTGTGGTCAACAGTTACCTTTCATTGACTGTTCGTTTGCGCTGGCACTGGAGTAGCAGAAGCAGAAGCACGCCTTTCGGATGACATGAAGATAGCCTTGCCGGAAGTCTCGGAAGAGAAGGCCAAGTAGCAGAGGGTTGACAAGGCCCGGAAGTGACGCAGATAATATGGTGTACATTAGCGTGGCGTCACTGATGGGATAGCCAGCCTTTTGAATCGTCAGCAATACCTGTGCCCACATTGCAATTTAAACAAAATACAGATTTTTCAATATTGTCCACTTCCTAATAGCTGACCATTTCTAAGCGAGCAATTAATGTCCCTTGACCTGACTGGCTGGAGGGTGACTGCTCTGACTTTTTCTCATCATTCTTCTTAATCTTTGAGCCTTTGTATGTGAATTGTCATCAACAAGTCACCTGTTCAACTGTGGTGTTTGTTTTATCGACTAATTTTTTATGCATACGTTGTTGTTTTTTCTGTGGACTAAGAATGCTTACAGCCATATTTGTGCCATTTTTTCCCCTTTTCTACAAATTTTACACACCCTCATCTTCGACCCACTTGATTTTATTGCTCACTTCTTTTTTTAGTGCCTAAGATTCTCTTTGTGTGTGAGTGTGTGTGAACAGCGTACACTGAACTTCTCTGAACTCTGTGTACTATCCTGACTGCTGTTGTGTTGATGAAGCATTTCCATCAATAATCTGTATGCACGCCAGGTGTGGACAACCATTTGCCTTACTCTTTACCTGTCTCCGTTGTTGTTTTAACAAGCATTAGCACTTGCACTTAGTCTCTTAAGTTGCTATTTTCTTTTGAGTTCCTACAAATCATTCGAATTATTTTACACAGCGGTAGACTCGGCTTCGACATGATGCAAAATCTTTCATGTTTCCTTTTGTGACAGTAATGTTGTGGCATAGTTGTATTTGATTGTACTTCTGTCTGTTGATATGTCTGTAAATATTTGTTTGATGATGTGTTTGGTCTGTTTGTGTTGTGAGCATTTTTAATCTTTATTTAGACTTTCTTTGCTCCCTACTGTGTAAAGCGCATTGAACTTACAGTATTGTGGAGAAATGTGCTATATAAATCTTCTTCTTCTTCTCGTGATTAGTAGTAGAGGGCAGTGTGCAAAGATTAAACATTTTTTTAATGATGACTTACTAGTGCAGGAAGCCAAAGAATTTGGTTGATGAGGATCAACCCGATCATCTTATACATAGCCTGCAAGGATTCTGGTTCCACAAGAGGAGGCGAGAGGTCCTCCGTGTACCGGAAATGATTCTCCGACCTCGTCCACTTTGCTAAATGATTCAGGGTCACAAGGGTAGAGGTCACAGCGAGGAACACGGTCAGTAGGTTGAGAAAACCAAAGGCCAGAAAGGCCAAGAAGTAGGTGCGCCGCCTGGCGGTGTCCGGAGTATCCACTAGCCACGAGCTGCACGTGCGATTGTCCGGCATGACGTCAGGCCCGTAGCCTACGACCGGCAAGCTGGCGATGCTGAGGGCGATGGCGAAGACGAGGAAGAGGACAAGATTAGCGTTGTCCTTGTTGAGAAAGAAGCACCGCCGCCCTCCGCTAGGGGCGCTCGCGGCCAACTCACGCAGGAGGAGCACGCGCCAGGGGAGGGCTCGGGAGGAGTGCGCAGGCCGCAGGCACTCAGGCGGAGAACCACAGACAGGTAGGTGACGATGGCGAGAGCCGACAGACTGCACCACGTGGACGTCACCTGCAAGAGAGATGTCGGACTGTGACGTATGTCTCCTACACGGGGGCAGCAAACTCCGTTTTATAAAAATACAATGGATGATGTTTATAACAAATCAGTAAAATGGTTTTATCGAATCTACCTCACATTCATCAAAAAAAAAAAAAAAAAAAAAAAAAAGAAAAGAAAAAGTGGTACAAAACATTTTTAACTTAAATAAAAAAAATGTCTCAATGCTGAAAGAAGAGAGCCGTCAGTGGTTCGGCGCTACAGCTTCACCTGAAAGCACTCGCAGGTCGCCGCGCCCCCGTACCAGCTGCCATTGAAGTAAGAAGCCAGAGCCAGTGGGGAGGGAACCACGGCAGACAGGACGTAGGTGGCGCACAGGGCGGCAACCAGCTTGTCGCTGAGAGTTCTCTCCCCTGGACGCCTCCAGCATGCGTGCAATAGGATGGGCAGAAGATTCTCCAGACACAGACAGAGCTGGAGGATTATGGTGATGACCCCGGACACCTGCACATCCTTCATACTCTCCGGAAGCGAGTCGGCAATCAACTGGTGGCGGTCTCTCATGGTCGGTTGTGGGGATCAGCCAGTCGTAGACGTCCTCTGGACATGATTTAGAGCAAATACTTTCTTAATGAGCGTACTCACACAGAAACTCGCTCTCTCTCACACACTCTCTCTCTCTCACACACACACAAATCAAATAGTTAGGACATCAGGACGGCAGTCTACAAATAAACCAAATGCCTGTAGACCTCCTCATCAAACATCATTCCACGGCGTTCCGTTTATTTGCTCTGAACTGTTTTATTTCACGTTTGAGAATAAAACTGTGGCTGGAGTGCTGAGTTTGGCTCCTTGCATGGCACTGCCTTTTCCTACTGTGGAAAGCAACCAAGCAACCATTCTGGGTTCTGTACAATATACAGTATCTCTTTCTGCCTGAACGTCTGCTACCAACACGATTACATCATAAATTACCTGACACTGGCATCACTGTTTCATAGAATGTGAATGCCTTCTTCACTATTCAAAGAATGCCTGACAATCTATTTAAGAACGCTTGATACTCGATACGATAACATCAGAAATTGTCTGTAAGGGACACAGTCTACTTTACATTCGCGTCCCGTGAAGTACTCCCCTGTGATTTCTTCAGAGACTGCATCCTAGCTAAACCAGGACTTCAAAAACCTCGAATCCGTTTATTCTGTGACATGGTGTGTCTGGCACTTTAAAAAATATTTCTGTCTCAATGAATTTTTACTTCTTTTGTCAGTGATTTTTTTTTCAAGCATTCGTTTTAACTCGCTTCGTAATGTTTATGAAGAAGGCTTTGTGAAGACATTGTATCTACACGCTCCATTCTCTGCCAGTCCGAGGGACCGGAGCAGAACGGATGTCAGTTCATTCAAGTCCCTCTCCCCTATCCTTGTTTAAAAATGGGAATAGCCTCATTACCACAGAATGATCGTGTTTATCTGATTGGACGGTGTGACATTGGCTTTATCAGCCTCGTTTTGGCCGTGTGTAGCGGCCATGGGAGCATCAAGGTGTAGCGCGCCATCAGATCCTGACGCTGATCACGACTCACGATTGCAAGATGGGAGTGGATTACTCTCCCTGCCACCACCCCACAGAGGCCAGATCACCTAAAGTCCCAGCACTCCAGCTCGTCAGGTTCCATCTTGCAGTCATAATCAATAGACTGATTGTGTCCCTCGCACGAAAGACTTGTTGTGCTGAACCCATCCTCCAAGTACCCCTCTCCCCCACGTCCTTTGAGAAGGGGAGGCGGGAGCTAGCTAGGAGTATTGACAACACCCAGCAGCACTTGCTCACTGATTTCCTAAAGTAAGAAAGGATGATAAATGTTGTCTCGTTAATTGAGTTGCTGCCCTTGCTGCATAAAAAGAATGCTTCTGCCCTGTTTCATTTTTGTTAATCTTCCATTCACGCAAAAGCGTATCCCATTAGAGCATGTCTGACGCCAGTGTCATCATTTACTTTTCTCTCTCTTGATTACTCTCTCTTTTTTATGCAAAAACTGTAAACAGCATAAAGCCAACGGCTCTGAGTAGATGCAATGTCTTCTTCCCCTTCAATGGAAGCCGACAAAAGCTGACTTGTCAGATCCCATATACAAACATTCCGGTACCCGTTCACCCTCCACTAAATTTTAAGTTTTATTTCTTTTTTTTTTTTTCTCCCTTTTCTTGATAGGAACCATCTCTCCGCTTATAAGACTGTTGACATTTCTGTGAATTTTGAGACTAATGTCTTTTGACTGTTCAAAGCCAAATTAGCCGCTAGAAGGTTTTGTTTCGCTGTGTTCCAGTAAATTTTTGTCTCCATTGTTAGATGTGTTTTTGCACGCACTTCATCGCAAAAACAGACAAAACAAAAAAATTATTCTGACCTCAGCTAACCACACCGAAAGTGCATTGGTATTTTCAGGCAAATAAAGTGTGAGGTTAGTCTTGTGTAAAAGAGATAAGAAAGCCTAAATTTACTTTTTAAAATTCTACATAAAGATGTGTGTGTGTCTTTGAGTCTGTGTGTGTGTTTGCTGTTGATTGGAGAGACGAAGAGAATCAATAAAGAACTCTATGACACACGCATGAAACACCAGTGGAATAACCCGTTAATCCTTCAGATTACGGGAAATCACTCTAACCCTTGACCTCCCGTTTTCACCTTTCCGCCCTCGAGCAATTTCCGTTTGTGTAGATTTTTGCATCTTTGAATTTAGACCTGTCGGGTGGTGTGCACCGATGTCAGCGACATAAGCGACTACGTGCAGCCCTCCGACAGACAAGCTGTGCCAATAATTCAGACGATTTAATGATGCTGACACTCATTCGATCGAATCTTTTTTTTTTCTTCTTCTTCTTTATTTGTCTCGTGCGTACCAGCGTCTGCGTGACAAGTTGTATAGAAACTACCAAGATGGCCGCCGGTCGCTCGCCTTTCAGCTCGAATGTTTACAGTGACGTCGACACGCAGGCCCGTCGCGCACTCGCACGTCATTGTCTCGCTCACGGAAGTTGACTAGAGTAGTCACCCTTAGCTAGGGACCTACTCCAAGCTGGGAAGCTCCTGTTCTCCCATCTTGTCGCTGCATGTCGTGCGTGGTCTCAGTTTCTGTTTGTCGATTTCGTCCACTTACAATTATGAGTAGGGCAAGCAGCCGGCGGCAAGAGTTTATTATCAGGCGCCGGCTCGCAGACTCAACTACTCTTCCTTTGTTTGATTTTTTTTTGTCCTTTCTATTTCTTTTCTATTTTCTTCTCCTACTACGATTATGTATTCCCTTTCTTCTCCTTTCTCACTTGTGTGTAATTTTTCGTGACATTTTTTTTTTACATTTCTTTTTCAACATTCAGTTACATTCAACCTTCTGTAAAGATCTAGTTTTAAAGACAATGCTCTCATTAATCATTTACTTATGCGGTCTTGCACTCAGACGTGACCCTTGGTCATCGAAGGGCGCTAATCGGGGTAAGTCATTCCCTGTGGCAGGATGAAGAACTCAAAGATTTTTTTTTTTCCAAAGTTTGTAAAAGGTGTTCAAAACCCGTACATGTTGTTTTGCACCTGGAGCTTAATAGTGATAAAGTGGTTGCAAAGATGACCTGAGGTCAGAAAACGTGAAATAGTGTCAACGGGATCTCGAAACGCTTTTCTTTCAGTTTCCCATTTTGTCCTGGGGAAATGACTTGCTCTCGCTTAGTAACTACCGCCACAACAGAAGGTACCCAAACTGAACACAACAAACAGAAAGCTGCATGGAGTCGTTAGTGACCAGTCGCCTGTCTATAGTTGATCACGCACGACAGCGACAACGGGATTATAAACCGTTATGCAGGCTCTGGCCAACGTTCCCAGGCAACCTCCAACCTGCTTGTGGTAGTGATGAACGTTTGCTGGAGATGGTGCAGACATATGATCGAACACTTTCTGCAGAGGCGCACGTTTTATAAAAATTACAATGCGCATTTGCTGAAGATTGTAGCATATATCTGCTAGAAATGGTGGCAAAGGTTTCTGAAGTTGAAAGCTACACGTGATAG
This sequence comes from Pomacea canaliculata, assembly GCF_003073045.1. Classification (NCBI taxonomy): domain Eukaryota; kingdom Metazoa; phylum Mollusca; class Gastropoda; order Architaenioglossa; family Ampullariidae; genus Pomacea; species Pomacea canaliculata. Next base: position 11,988,994 of record NC_037594.1, on the reverse strand, counting down.
AAAATATGGCGCACGTTGGATGGAGATGGTGGGAGTACATTTGATGGAGATGGTGGGAGCACATTTGGTAGAGAGGGTGGAAGCAATTTTTGTAGAGATGGTGGGAGCACGTTTGCCGGGGATCAGGACGAACGTTTGCTAGTGATATTTGCTGCAGATGGTGTAGGGTGTGTTTGATGGAGCACATCCCCGGGGCGGGATTGCAGTGCTGCATGCTGGATACAGACGTGAGTACAGTCTGCCTGTTGTTACCCAGGGCCCAGTGCTACTAACTTCAAGCCTGCAGGAATCCTCATTGTCTGGTTCACACAGCATATCTGACGATAACATTTTTACGATCCAAAAACAAGATATAATATTAATATACCATAAACAGTGTCTCCCACTTTTTGTACAGTTATTTTATTATTTATTCGAGAACGTTTGTGGACACACATTTTTTATGAACTGTATTCTGAACACAGCGTTCCCAGAAGACAACAGCGGAAAGTAAAGCTTCCAGACGAGTAATTCAGCGGCTACAAAATAAAATAAAATAGACAATAACACGTTGACATGCGGACAAAGCAAAATGACTGGCAAGTACTGCTTTTTCAAGAAGAACCTGTAGCTCAACATCTTTAATTCATCATTCGGATTCTTTGATTAACCGAATGGCCAATTGGTTGGGCGACTGACAGGTTGAATGGATATCTGACAGTCTTCTGAAATTTCACAATATTTGGGAGGTTACGAAACTTTCAGGGTCTCAAAAGTCTGATAGGTTGGGTTTTTTGTTTTTTTTTTCTTACGGAAAGCAAAGTTTTACCACTGGGATGCCACTGTTACAGACAGCTTGTCATCGTAAGCAACATCAGCATGTCTGAGGTCCTCGCCTTCAGGGCGATAATGATTACGATTACGATATAATGATAATGATTATTATTGCTCTTTTGACTTTTGTTGCTTCTGCTCGCGACCTGGAATTATAGCTTTTGCTGCTCCTGTACTCGACACTATGGACCACAGTTATGAAGGGAGAGAAAGTCGTTTCCCCGGGGCAAAATGGGAAACTCAAGGAAAAGAGACTCGTTTTCAAAGAATAAAGCAGTATCGAGATCCCGCGGACACTACTTCATGTTTATTGACCCCAAGATATCTATGCAACCATTTTATTACTACGGTTCCAGGGGTAAAACATCCACGGGGTATGAACACCGTTTAGAGACTTTGGAAAAAAGACATTTATTCTTAAGTTCTCCGCGTTGCCCCAGGACTAAGGACCTTGAAGGGCTCCATTCAAACATACAAACCTACGAGTTCCTTTACATGCCTGAATGAGTTTTAGTAAATATGTTTTAATAATGACACATTATTCCCAACTGGAATTTGTGCATGCACGCAAATGCATTGAAATGTGCGCGATATCTGCTGTTATTAAGAATCTCAAAACATATTTCAACTCTGGAAAATATAGTCATGTAGAAAGACTACCATTCTTGAAACAGAAAAGCATTCAGTAATAAAACACTGAGTTTAGCATGTATACCGATAGGCAATTGCATTTCCCCTTTTTTCGCTGCTCGTGTGCTGTGTGTTTTACAGCATTGTACGGTTGAGATCGGATTGTTTTCTAGTCCAGTAATCGCTGTCACCTTTGTTTTCCACGAATCTAACTGTCACATCTATGTAACCCTCCTTTCCTAGCAAACTTTCCATCCAGCCTTAGCTTTTCTTTCATATCTACCCTTCTGCTCTTCCTGACTTCCCTATCTTCGCAACCTTTTCTTTGTAACCTTCCCCTTCTTGCACCCTTCGTATACTTGTAACCTTCTTTATAACCTTCATATCTGTATAAGCTTCTACTCTTCGTATGCGATCTTTCTTTTGCAATGTATCAATTATGTCACGTTCATATCTATGTAACTTTCGTATTTACTCTGCTTTGTTTCTTTCCTTCCTTTTTTCTGTCTTTATGTAGTTATTTTTCTTCCTTCTCCCCCTTCCAATCTCAATACCTCATGGCAAGGAAGCCAGAGCTCGTGAAGGAGACAATTGCAGTTTCCTAGACTAATGCATTACTGTGTACGACTGTTGCTTTGTTCCTTTCACCCAGGCGGCGCCTCTGGTCTCGCTGCAGACAAGCTTTGAGGATTTGTCCTATCGATCCCCCAGTCCGGAATGGGGGTCTCGTAATCGAAGTTAACTTTATCTGACCCGCAACTGGACATTTCCAAGTCCGCCTCCACCTACATTTGTCGTATGTTACTTGTCTGAGCTCTCTCTTTCTCCTCCTTCCCTCTATCTGTTCTCAACCCCCTTCTCTTTCTTTTTAAATTCCTGTTTCCTTTACGGTTCGTCGTTCATTGAAGTTACAGCTCCCGGCTCGCACATCAAACTAATCATCAACCTTGCAATCAATAAAGCGAAACACACTGAAAGTGTTGTGTATATATCCATGCTAATTATCTTTTTTTCTGTGGTGTCTTCTCATTTATTGTTTACGGCCCTGCATGCTTTGAGTGGTTTTGACTGTTTCCGTGGAAATGGTGGTTGAAGTTTCCTGAGAGGAAATTGTTATTCCCCTTTAAAGCCACTTGCCACAATTCTAACTCTCGTTTAGCATTTCTGAGCCAATGGGTATCGAGGGGCGCATTATCTCGTCTAAACCTCGCGGTTTTCACGTTCGTTTCGCTGTAGTACGTGTCGGAAGGTCTCGTCTTTAATTACGTGCATCCTCGCCATCGTTAGCCTCATCGGAAATCCGAGCTTGTGCCGCACCAACAGCAGAATGCAGATAGAAAGTTCCGAGCAGAAAACGTGTAAAGCTTTCAGATCAATCTTTCAGAAGCAGCATCCTAACAGAGAAATAATGACCTCACCTCCTCCACCGCCGGACGAGAGCAAAAAACATTAGCCTCAGGTGTCGATGGCGAGGGCTGGCCAGGGAACCTCCGGCATGTAAAAATAAATGCGAAGAGCACTCGGAAGACTCGTTGCCAAGAGAAAAATTTGTCTTCGTGGAATGCCAATTAATTGGACTGCCGGGCCGGGGCCACTCGCCATCCTTACACCTCCCTCGCTGGCGTAATGAATGCATCCATCACCGCTGTAGAGGAGGGATTGGGTGGCCATCGTGCTGTGCCCTGTTTGCTCAACGATCTTTGTCGCTGTGATAAATATATCAAGGCGTTTCTCTCTTATCTATCTCCCTGTCTATTGGTTTAGTCTTTCCTTTTATTTATTTCTTTACTCTCTGAATTATTAATTAACAGTTGGTGTATAATTGTGGCCTTCATTTCTTTGTGTCGCTTACCACTGGTGTTAAGTAAGCTCGCGTATTCACACACTCTCTCTCACACAAGTAACGTGCACACACACACACACTAACACACTAACATTCACATGTGACGAGATTCTGATTGCCAAAGGTCATGGCCATTGCATGTAACATAAAAATTAACTCTTCGTGGCTAGTGTCCGTGCCATGCAATGTTGAAACAAGAATTCTTATTTCGTCTTAGGAGTTCTAAAAATTCTTCTCATTTTCTGAAAAAAAAAATCCGAGGCTGTCTTGTGCAAATATGAAAGCGGAAGAGTGGGAGTTATGACAGTATTTTTGGTGCCTATTCACGATCTTTTTAGTCTCTTGATGAAATATATTTCGCCTGCAAGAAGAGATGGGCACTGCAACAACAGTCTTAAAGAAGAAACGAGTGTGTGTGTGGAGAGAGAGAGAGAAGGAAAGAAGTTTCCAGCGATAAGGACATGATAGTACGGTACGTACACTCAATAAAGTTTTACTTCTTTTATCACTTGCCTTCCGTATGGTTATTCATCCATCTTCTGTCTTTATTTCTCACTTGTCGCCCTTCCTTATTTGTATTCATTTATTCTAGAGCACGTTTCTACCTCTTTCTCAATGAAATCTTTCCTCTTCTTGATCGGCTCTTATCTTCTTGTCTTCATGCCTGACTGGCTGTGTGTCTGTTTGTCTTCCTGTCTGTCTCTGTCCGACGATCTTCCTGACCAATTCTTTGTTTCCAGCTGCCAGTCCTGTTGTCGTGGTTTCGGTTCTAAGTGATCAGTGCAACGGTAGCTCTGTGATCGGGATCCGTTATTCAGTGATGGCGTGTTCGTCAGTGAGGTTTACCCTCACTACTTCATTTCATCTGTCTAGCTTATGTCATATTATTCTGTAGAGCAAATTATTCTGGGATTTCAAAGTCTCTGAAGAGCAGATATTAGTCTGGAAATTTTTTTTTAAACCCGTTAATTTCGAACCCAACGCGTTGATTTGATGTGTTTGTCCTGGAGGAGACGGCGTGACTTGGACATGAAGCTCAAAGTTCAGAGTGACACTATTACAAGATTAAAGAGGAGAAAATAAAAAGTTTTACGAGTCGAGTGCACGTGGTCCGTTCTATCAACCAGACTTGTTTTCTCTTGCACCCAAACGCGTGTTGTGACTTTGCCAGCGAAAGAAGGAGAAAAAATAACCATGCACGAAACACAAACATTTGAGAGGTGATGCCAGCAAAGGCGTCTTATCCTCGAGAAAAAAACGTGCACAAGAAAACATTAAGGAAACTTAAACAAAACAACTCCTAGCAAATATTTTGTTTTTATTATGCCAGCATCTTGAGCTTAAAGCAATTCATTTGTCCTGTGTAACCCGAAACAGAAAGTTTGTTCGCTTTGAGCATCGCTCTTTATTTATTATTACCACTCAGTGCCCCACTACAAGTACTTACCGTTGGCATAAAGTCTTTTACCATTGGATTTTATTCATACATTCGAGTGACATGGTGTTCACACGTACCAGTGACGTATTCACATAACAGTGGCTGATAATTTTATATATATAGATAGAATCTGAATGGCGTACTAATATATTTGCTTTTGAAGCCTTTTTGTTGCAAAATTATAAGTAACTGCAAAATAGGAAAATTTAATGAACATAAAGATTAGATGATTTTCAAAGTGGTAAACTGACAACTGACGGTAACTGACAAACTAATTATTGAGAAAAGTATTAGCCAGAACCCTTATGGCCAAGTTAATGAAGGACTCGTGTCAACACACTGCATGTTGATGGCGTAACATTGCCAGGGGCGCTTGTTATGAAGTGTTTGTCGATGCCCTCGGGCAATGTGAGAAACGTAAGGACAAGCGTCTTGTTTCCAACATTGTAAAGCAGTTCCTAGACTCCGGAGATGTTTTACCCCTGAAGTCATAGTTATAAAGTTGTAGAAAAACCCAGGGTAAATAAACATAAATTAGTGTCAGCGGGATCTAGACACTGACTTATAACTTCGGAAACAAGACGCCTTTCCTTGAGTTCCTGATTTGGCCCTGGAGAAAAGATTTCCTCTCACTTCCTAACAGAAGCTAGTGCAAGGGTCCCAGCAGTCGATGAGCTAATCACACAAACACCGCAAGAAATATACGTTTCAGACTTGTCGATATGAAAGTCAGACAAAAACTGTAGTAAATTAGGAGAAGTATCCGAGCAAATATTTATCACATCAACACATATATTTGCCTCATCACGTGGGCCACGAAAACCATCCAGAACTGAAGGTCTACGCTAAAACTGACCACGTGTCCCCAGCCAGAGACCACTTAAATAATTAAAAGGCTTGTGGGTGGAGGCTGTTAGGGTAACATGATGCAAGGTAGACGGCCATAAGTGGCCGGAGCGAGCCAAGCGTGAACAGCTGCCCAGCGGAAATATGAATGACGTCTGTGGTAGACGGACCGTTTCGACGGTTATGTCTGATGGCCGGTGTCATGATCTGAGTTTATGCTCGAGCCCGGCTTCAAAATTCTCACAGTGCGCAGGCTCAAAGGTCAGCAGGTCATGTGTTCTTGAGTGTGCAAACAACAAATTTCTGTCAAGGACTTGTACCTTATACAGATAATTAGTCTTGTCCCTACCTTCCTGTACGTCACCTGCGAATTGATAAAACAAAAAGGGATGAAAGGCTTAATCGTCGTCGTCGTCGTCGTCATCATCATCATTATAGGAAAGCAAAGGGAAACGTTGATTCAAATCTTGTACAAAACTTTTCATCTTTTTTTTTTTTTTCTTGCCATACTCATCGAGTGCTCGTCCAAACTCCTCTGAACATCTAGAAAATAAAAGCAACAAACATAAAATTGGATCTCCTCATCAGACGACATTGATGCATTTATCTACTTGAACCTTATTTATTTATGTTAGTTTCGATTTTAATGGTTCGTATATTGAGACGGGAAGGCACCTAAGAATCTAAGTATTCTCTTTTCCTAGATGTATGTCCAATCAACATTAAAGGCAACATAAATATTACATCAGCTTCCTTCTACAGTTAGGGCTACTCCAGTTGTCTCTCCTGGGGGCCTCCTGATCAGATATGCAGCTCTGCGCCCCTGGTGCCCCATTGTATGGCACCGCAAAGGCGGATGATTCTTTTGCAGCCAGCTCAAGGAATTTGAAAAAAAAGCGAATTAACGACACTGAACTTTTAAAAGGTATCCATTCTCCATCCCACCCATCACCTGATCTGTCCATCAAACCGGGTAGCGTCTTTTGATTTAGCAGCAAGCCGCCTTTTGCTCGCGTTACCGTCGCTCTTCCAGTTCAGTCATCCGTCTCCTTATCCATTTAGGGAGAAAGCTCTCATGAATATTTTTGTGGACTGTTCTCTTGCTACGAGATGAAAGGAAAAAATCCCTATTCTATAAATCAATCGTCTACATTCATAACTGAAGTTTTGTTTGGATTGTCTAATGGGATGCTCAGTAAAGGGAAATAAAGATGAAGGATAAAAAAAAAAATCACTCACACTTTTATTTCCGAGGGTAGTAATAATTTTTTGCAGAAGTAAAGCAACTTATCATAGATAGGAGATAGAAAAAAATAATAATGTCCATTCGCAGAAATAGGCACCATTAAAATACCCTGGGACTGCTGTGTCTGTCTTAAAATACTCTGGGACTGCTGTGTCTAAGTGTCTTTCTCCCCAAACTGTTTTTTCTTACTGCACAATACATTTTCGTGATGAATGGAATTCGGACACGGGGCCTTTCTTGAGGTCCGTCGATCAATAGAGAAGTTTTGAGGGTTCACTTCTGTAAATATCTGTCTGCAACACTATCTCTGCTCCTCCTCGCCGGCTGATTAGCATGTCGTATGTTGTCTTCAGCCTGCAGTAGAACCTCCCTACACCGACTGTGTAACTGTTGTCGGTGGATGCTATGTACATGTTGGACAGTGTATATCTCGCTGTGTGGGGACAGTGTACATTACGATGTGTAGTGAACGTCTGCACCACGATAACGACTGTGTTCACCTCGATGTCTACCGACTGGGTAAACCGAGTTATAGTTGGTTGCTTGCTTCTACCTTGACTTGATTTGCCACTATGGGGCAAAGGGAGTCTGGAGGAAACTGGAGTAGCCGGAGAAAGGTCATAGCAATGTTTCGACAATTCATATAGCACCAGACTAGAACAATATATTAAAGTGTTTGGATTTCTAGTTCAAAAAGGATAACAAACAGTTACACGTCTGTAAAATATTTTATCGGTGGATTTGCATTGCTTCCCTTCCGACACTTGCGAACTCATTATGGTTTTGCAGAGAGACATTTTGCATGCAACCTTATGAGCAACAAAGTAAACAAACAAAGATACCTCAAAGACTTCTATTAAATCTGTTCTGTGATTGGAATTGTGGCAAGGATTTAACCGTTCGCGTGGATTCCAGTTTCTCAAATGAATTGTGCCCGCTGGGAGCAACTTCTGGAGACAGGTCTTTCATCCTACATGACATTCTATAGCGTGCTCTCAATCAAACTTTGTTTATATTTTTCTGTGCATTGTGTATGCTTGTTTTTCTTTGTATGCCTGCCCTTAAAGGTGTCTGGTTGATGCTGGAGAATATATAAACGTTGTGATGATGATGGTGACTATTTTATCTCTCCTTACTTTAGAAAGACGGTAAGAATGTTTGTAAGTAGTTTCAATCTTAACTCTAACTTGATTTTCTTACTCAAATTGTAAAAATCCACTTTTTCGTGTATTTATCTGAAAAGACGAAATCGATATATGTGATCAATCTTCAGTGGGATTTTCAAGCGACGGATCAAATTACGAAGCTATTTCTTTGGCTTCTTGTTCATTTCTCCGTACTGTCAGTGGGTTTTATTTTCCCACGACGTTTAATTTCAACATTTTGAAACACCTGTTCCGACAAACCGCAAGTGAAGGAGAAGTTAAGTGATCTATAATTATTAGCATATATAGCACTTTCTTTCATGTCCTTTGGTTGCTCCTGATCCGCGCCGATTTCGCGTGCCGCGTGGTAGTGCCGCGTGGTAATGCCGCGCGGTAATGCAATTTTCTTGATGTTCGGAGTAGAAGGGTTTCCATCACAGTACCCGGGTAAGTTCAACCTATCGTGTTACGTCTGGTGACTGGCTACATCCAAAGCATACCCCGATTTATGTCTATGGCGCGTCGGGCAGAAGCAATAGAAAGTTATGAGCGATGCAGCAAAACCTGACAGACAAACATGTAAACTTTCTGGCAATTTCTCCGCCTCGTTCTGAGCTATTGCGTGTTCAATGACGTGGGCGCCAAGGAACGGCCGATGGTTCCCAGCAAAACCAATGCAACAGTCTCGTCAAGTGTAAGTCGACCGTGATATCTACTGTAACCAATGGGCATCATATTTCTACCCTCGCGTTCAGGAACTTCTTCCATCAAGCGTGTGGTGTCTGGTATTATCTTTCCGCAACCTTTCATCATCGATTGACAACACAACGATTCTCCCCAACTCCTACTCGTCCACCCCCGAAGTAATCAAAGCGGTCAGAAGAAAGAAATATTTAACATCAGGGATATCCAAGGAACACATATGCAAGTCTCTTGTAGCAAACGTGGACGGACGTCATCGTACAGTAATTGTATTCAGGGTCAGAGGTTATCGTTTTAATGGTCATTGTGGTAGGGTAGTAATGGCTTGTGTTGTAGTAACAGCAGAAGCAGTGATGGTGATGGCAGTGGTAGTTTGTTGTTGTTCTTATTATTATTTAAAATGTGTGATTTATACAGCGCATGATCACGCTCATAACGAAGCATGCTCTCTGAGCTTGAGATAAGAAAAAGACATAGCATGCGAAGAAAGGAAGAATAAACAACCGTTCAGACGATTACTAACTTCAATCAGTCTCTCCCAGCTTATTTTCCTCTTTATCTCCCTCTCTCTATTTCTGAAAGCCCTCAAAAAACTTTTTTAATGTCACTGGCTTGTAACTTTGACACTTTTGTACTGTGAAGTTTTCTTTCTTTTAAAGAGATATTGTTTTGTCCTTTCCATCCAGGGCCATAAAAATGCCAAACGTCATTTGTCGCTACAATATCGATCAACGCCGTTGATATCGAAGCTGGAAGACCCATCAAGATTAAAAAGTAAGAAGCTGCATGTTCTAAAAGTGACAACAAAAATGTTCTCTCGTTCCTAAGTTGCGAAGATTAATATGAGCTTGCGAAATATGAGGGATGGCATGCTCCCCAACCCCCCAAAAAGAAAAAAAACGTTCCCATGAAGACTTGTTCTGCTTTTGTGTACATTTCAATATTTTCAATATTTGACTAGTGGGTTTTCAATTGTTTTTTTTTTCTAATTATATAATACAAGTGCAAGATGGTTACTCATATCTGAGTGAATACCACTCTTCTTTACAACAGTCAGGCGATGTAAGATGACCCGCATGACGCTCTGTGGAAGACCATCGTGAAAGAATTCAATAGCAGGTAGGTGGCGGATAGGGAAGACGACTGACTGACTGACCCCTATTCCGTTCTCGAGATACATACCTACAAACATTATCATCATAGAAAGAGGTCAAGAATCGTGGTCAGGACATGCCTTATTAGCCTATGTCCCAGCTTTCCAGTTGACTGAGGCCTTCGTAACTAAGCGTTTCCTTGCGTTGTCCTGACCTCTGTGCTGCTAACTTATTCGGCGGTTGGTGATGTTTGTCTGAGTATATCTCAATAACAAAAGGTGTGTATTGGTCAGATACAGCAATGGAGTAACTGAGTACAGTATTACAGTATCTTTCTTTACTTTATCAGGAAAAATTACAACCCACTAGTACTTTGCTATACCAAGTTCCATAATATTACAAAATGCCAGTTTCTGCAGGGACTCGACAGCTTACAACACTAATATAGTGTGAAAACCTTTTGCTTGCGTTTGTTCATGAAGCACTTTAAAGCTCTTCAAGTTACATATATACATAAAACAATTTAAAGCTCTTGAATTTATATATAAAGCATTTTAAAACTCTTAAAGTTATATATATAAAGCTATATATCGAATGTTGGGATCGTGTGTGCACTCGAGACTAGACTGATCGATTTAATTAACTGGACATTGGACTGGTTCATTTAATTAATTAGCTTGTTGAACCACAAAGCATAAAGTTGAAAGCGATGTCCCGGTCCACTGGCCTAAACATGACCTGTGCGGAAAGTTTCCATAGTTTCCTTCATTTCCTAATGAGGATTTTCTCCCACTGTCCCTTAAAAATAAATTTTTCAATTAAAGTTTGGATGCACTTCCTTTCGTTTTCCCTTTTGTATATATGATTGTGCGTGAGAGAGAGAGAACGATGTGAGTGCGGATGCGAGAGAACTCATGGCCACCTCCGGACCTCCGATGGATCTTGCCATCTATGCAAGTAAAGGGCCACACATTGCTTCCCGTTCATAGTTACCTTCCTGTTGTTCCTAACTATCGCCTTTAGCCCACAGGTACAACCACGTGACTTTTTCCAATTGTTTCAATAAATCGACATATCCGACAGGGTAGATATAGCATCAAAGCAGCGTTGAATTACATTCACACAACGGTCACATCCAGCGAGGGATCGTTACGGATGCTGTTGGCGTTGATGGATGCAGGACAAGGGAGCTATTGTCTGGCGCGAGGCAACATTCACGCATGCCAGCTGCTTCTAGTAATTGGACACTTTCACATTTCCTCCACCGCTGGGGCGGGAACAAACCGGAAACGGCAGAGCATTTCTCCGATGATGACGAAACAAATCTCACCATTTCCTTCAGCAGGTCGGTCAGCCAGTGGTCTTCATTCATACGAACTCCAAGCAGCAAAAGAAAAAAAAAAGTATTTTTAAGCTGGAAGTTGAAGCTCTCTTTTCTTCCTTTGTAAGTGCGGAAGGATTATGTTTTCTATACATAAAATAGACTTTGCAGAATGATGCAGACAAAAATACAGACATCATAATGATATTGATACAAGATTATCAGGGGTCGCACATAGTTCCTACACGATTTACCCACGGCAAGCATCCAATGCATTCGGCGGTCGTTCGCCAGCATCGCCAGCCGATCCTCAGAAAACGAGACTACAATATATAATACGATTTTATTTGAAAGAGGAAAAAACTACACCACGAAACTCGAGACCACAGTTAATGTTTATAAATGTCTAAACAAAACCTACCGCATTTCGATGAAAGATGACTAGAAGAAAGGTGTCACTCGCCAGTTAACTAGCGAGAAAGCTCAGTTAACACAAAAACAAAGAAGAAGCCTGCAAAAAGTTTTCAAACTCCATTGAACAGCTTCTGCCCAAAGAGTCTTGTCGTTTTTATTCCCGTTCCCTCATCTCTCTTTTGCTTCCCTGCAGAGCCTTTCTTACATTTCCAATAAACATCCGAGAAAAACGTCTGGTGCTGACTGGCGTGAAAACTGTCCTCCCAAACTTTTTCCATTTAACGGCATTTCAACGGTTCTTTTACAGCTTTAATAACATAACACATGGTATAGACGTATTCCAAAGAAATAAACAACCGTTAACTAAGAAATTAAACGCGTCACCAGCACGTGCATATTGTCTAGAACTTACTTCCTGTCATGGACAATTGCACCGGGATTTTCCATAGTCCCTTGGGTAGGGCTGGGCTGGGCTGTGCTGGGTGGGTTGGTTGGTTTCGTCTTTGACACAACTCCCACTTAACTTATATGTACCAATCCTTTGCTCTAGACAAAGGCAACACATGAAAGGCAACCATTCGTTGCAAAACTTAATTACTCTAACAGGTTCTCATTGCGATGTGCCCCAATCTCAACAAGTTAGTCTCAATTTCCCTGGGCGACCTCAGTGAGTTGAATAGGCTTCGCAACCGACCAACATCAGTCCCGTAAATGTTTCTGTCCTCACTCAATGCCAGCAAAGAGAACTGTACGAGCCTCTAATATCACATCAGTCAGTTACAACGTCCCCAAGGCCCTAATTTGCGTACAAGTGATTAAATTCAGTACCAGAATCATTGTCCTCATCCTCAATACGCAGACCAAAACGAAAACAATTAAGAGACACGAAAGTATTACCGTCCCTCCACAGTCCTGGTGGATAAATACGACAATGATAGATAAATAACGAGAGCTGAAAGAGGCACCATTATGAGACTCACTGAATAGGATGATAACAAATGATTTTGTTAATAATAATAAATCCCAGCCAAAACAAGTCTCTCCATTACAAACACAAAAAGACAAGACAGAACAAATTCCTGTGGCTTCTGACGGATGACATTCATAGATGAAGATGTCAAGGAGACAGATATACAGTCATTGATGTGAGAGAAAGAGTAGTTGGGGGTAGATAATTTTTTATGAGATTATTTTTTTTATGTAAGTTTTATAGTTTTTCAATACCCATCCAGGCACGTCGTAGCCCCGGGCAACATGGGTAACCTAAGGGCAAGTGTCTTGTCTCCGTAGTTATCAAGCGATGTCTAGACAGCGGATGTTGTTTTAACCCCGGGGCTGTGGTTATCAAGAGGTGGCAAAAATGCCCTGAGGTAAAGCAACAGACGTGTTATCCGCGGTGTCTGAACCACTGAGACACTTGCCCTTGAGTTCCCTGTATTGCCTCCGGAGCATCTATTGTGCGACATCAACACGGGGTACACACGAGCTTCCTCTGTGTAAACGTTTGATTAATATTTCCACGTGATAGGTGTGTACAGGCCAAAGATATAGCCAGCTGACTACGCCAGCATTTTAAAAACCCTTTGGATTCTATAACCTCTGTACCTCAATAATAAAGGAAAAAACAAATTCGCACAGCTAATGTAGCATGGATTAAATGTTAAATATTTTATAACAATTTCATAACATTTCTAACAAAAATTCCGACAATAGTTGTTGAGAAAATATTCATATTCATGTCGCTACCGATAAAAAGCTAAATGCTACTGAAAATTAGTATTTTACGTTGGAATGTTACTGAGGAGGAAATTTTGGGATAGGCAAATGAATATTCTGAGGTAATACATCGCTGTTGGTAAATCGTTATAGCCGTACGTGACCTGAGACAGCTGACCTTTAACGCACTTAACACCTCGCTTAACACCTCGCTATAATCATCTGCCCTCATCACCAACTAGCATTATTAATTCATTCTGATTGGTTTCTTAGATAAGAAAGAAACATCTTTTGGTAGAAGTTTAATATTGCATAGTCACTTCAACATTTTATTAATAAAATAAAAGTCGTGAGTGTGCCACTTGCGAACAGAGACAGACTGGCAGTTCTCCTCGATGCCTAAAAATCCAAAGTTGGTGGAAAACTTAGCTTGGTGTAATGCACACTGGTAAATCTGCCTTATAGAACTTCATAGGTAACTTCTGTTTCATCTGAAAATTTTTGGGAAGATACAGAAAGTCACTGCAAAAATTTTTATGATAATTTCACTCAGTTGACAAACTAGCCATTGTGCACTCGTATTGTTCTATAAGATTCCCAGCACCAAGTATTCCAAAATGACGTGTGGTGGTGGTGGTGGTGGTGGTGGTGGTGGTGGTGGTGGTGGTGGTGGTGGTGGTGGTGGTTGTTGTTGGTTTTTTGTTTGTTTGTTTGTTTGATTTTAATCACACCCTGGCACACTGCTTTCTGCTCCTTTCATGTGGTATTCACGTCAGCTTTAACTGTGCCGCTACTTCTCCAGAAGCTTTTCCACCAAACCCCAATCTCCTTTCTTCCTTCTTAACTGTCTGCTCAACGGGACTCATATCGCCGAATAAGTTAAGCCATGATCGTGATATGGAAAATTAATCAGACATGCTGACACACTCTTCAAGATGTTTTGTTTACACGGGCCTTTAGGTTACAGTACATGTACTGGCGACTGTCCCTTACCGCAACATTTGTCAACGCCTGCCAACCCCACTTCATCAAGTTTGAATGTATGTACATAGTTTCTGTAATACTGGTTTTGGCGGAGCTAAACCCTCTCTTTCTAGGATCTTACCGTCCCCAAGGTCCCAATTTTCTCACTCAAAGTGGAAGGGGATTTAGTCTCAGGCCAAAGCGAAAATCTACATCATTTGAAGGCTGACGAGATTTGTCTGGAACTACCAACAGTTTGAAACAACAGGCGAGTATTTCCATTTCCTACAACCTCGGATGCCTGCAGACATAGCTATTCGCAGCTGGTGCCTGAAATTTCTCTCCAGTCTCCAGACAGTTAATCCTATGGCTTCAGTCGGTGCAGAGCGCATTATCTTCCCCTTCCGCTGGGTCTCTACGTGCTTCTGGCGAGTTATCACCCTTCTGCCCAGCTCTGACATACCATTGGCGGCCATTGCTTTTCTCGTTATAAAAACGCATTTGCAAGTCCACATGACTAATTTGCACATGAACACGTGTATTTTCCTTTTTTGAAAACCAAATGCTAGTCAACAGTCGCAAGCTTCAGTCCAAATTGAGGAACTTGATAGATCAAAATAGGCGCCATGGAGAGAAGCAGAGGACGGGCACTGTCATGATGAATTATGATGTATGATGTATCGGCGACATGCAGGATGCTTGCGTGTAAGAATTCTGTAGCGCGGAGCAGCTGGGGAGGAACTGGCATCGTCCGCCTGACAGCTGCAGGAATAGCTTCTCGCCGGAACGCGAGAAGTAATACGAGGCTTTAGCACAATCGTGACGTTTCTGTTTCCTGTAAGTGACGTGTACAAGCCGAAAGTCAGCTGCTGAATATCGCATTTGTAGATGGGACTTCCGCTTTTAGACCTTATATTAGAAAAGTGCGCTGTCTGACAAGAAATGATGAATATTTATTAAGGCAGCAACAACAAATGAAGGTAAAATCTAGGATGCTATAAATACGCGCTGAAACTACTCGACAAACGCAAGGTCACTAAAATATTTACGATTTCGTGCCCTTCAGCTTTTATTATGCTGTGCAAGTTTTACAACTTTTTTGCAAAGGACCAGACTGATAGAAAAATGTCAGTAATTTTCCGTATTTCAGTTACCTGTTTAATAAATAATAAGCAACATTTTCCTCAACGATGTTATCATATCATTACTTGCCCAGCTGTAAAACCGTTTTCTTCTTGTATTCTGTCGGCAGCTGTGGCCGACTACAAGTAAACATGTAGACATACTCGCTGTCCCCCACAGCTAGGACAACATAGGGGTTATCGTCAATGGCAGTTGCTAAAATATTAAAAAGCACGTGCATAAACAACTGGCCATGTGGATGCTTGCCGATGATACGATTAATGACAGCGGCGATGCTGGTCTGCATGCTGAGCGCCGGTCGGGGATTTTGTGAGGCTCAGGGTGCCAAAGGCTACTTCCGCCGGTTATTTACTCGGTGTAATCGTATCCTTGTGCTGTGTGGATCAAATGAGATTTTCAGAAAATAGAGAGAGAGAGAAAGAGGGAGAACGAGAGGAGAGGAAAAAAAAAGAAAGAGAAATAGAACAGCGCTTACAAAATACGCGTACAGCATTCGTCGATAACATGAAACAAAATCTTGTTTTTCTCCTTTTGTTTCTCTTGTTTTTCTTTTTTTGTTTCTCTTGTTTTATTTTCTCTTGTTTTTCTTTTTGTGGTTCTCTTGTTTTTTTTTTGTTTCTCTTGTTTTTCTTGATCTTCTTTTCATTTTTTTTTCTTTCTTTGTCTTCTTCTTTAATGTCACCTAGTTAATTATGTTGTTTACTCCCATTCATATCAGGTTCATGTTTTGGACGGTCGTCAGGCTGATATGCGTCACAACAAAGCTTTTTGATGGCAACGTGTGCACGGTATGACAATAATTCCTTCTTGTAATAGCTCCATGAACTGAGCCACAGAGATACGAGGACTAGAAAATAAGAGTGACGCTGAGACCATTACTTACAACTCAGCTGAAATTTATTCAGATTTCCGGAAAGCCAGGCGTGTTCGGTAAATAATATTTGGTAGTATGACTATATTGATTGATGTCTACTCTCTCTGTTTTCTGTATAATTTATGCAGTCTGTATTTGTGTGTGTATGTGTGGTGTGTGTGGGTGTGTGTCCGAGAAGAAACCAAGACACATACTGTAATTTTGTGGCCTTTTTTTTATACCATTACATAATCAAGAAAGGTACAAATTGAACGGGGCTGAGGGTTTGAGGTTGGGGTTGGAGGCTGGGAGGTGTGGGGGATAAGAAGTAAACAGCAAACGTTATATACTTGAGGCTGATGCTAATGACATCCTTTGTGTATACCATGTAAATAAGAAAACAATTTAGGTTGTACTAGTCTGGTAGGTCGTCGTTAGCCTGTTAATTGAATGCTTGCAATATGCACTTTCAGAAATGCTTCGTTTGTATGCAAACTCATAGCACACACACACATATATACTCGCGCGCTCAAACACACATACACTCGCGCACGCGCACGCGCACACGCACACACACACACTCACACACTCATGTGCCCTCACACGGGTGCACACAGTGACCAGCTATACCCAAATGAAAAGTGCTTACCTTCATCCACAGGGAGCCTGTTGACACACAGAGGAAGCCGTCGTAGCTGAGGGCCAAACAACGATCAACACGTCTTAGCCACCGAATCATCCGGCCACGCCACCAAAAAAAAAGTCAATGGTGTTTAGAGGCAGCTGCCGATCATATGCCCTGCCCGCCTGCCCACCCACGTGCCCATGTGCCCGCGTGCCCGCGGACCGTCAGCCAGCGCGCGGCGATGGTGTCCAGTCTTGCACATCAGAGGCGATCGCCAGCTGCAACATCAGCCGCAGGAAACGTCGACCAGCAGACACACCTCCGGCGTCGTCTGCTGTCTGTCCTCATCATCCGCACGACCCTTACCACGACAAAAGGTGACCGCCAGAACCTTCCGCAACACAGCATACAGGGGCTGAACACGTAGGAGATCATCGTCGATGATGCCAGCTTCCGTCCTGACACTGGACTGTGCTGTAGGGTCCAGCTGCCTCCACTGAAACACAGTGCCGAAAAGAGAGGAAGAGACAAAACACTGAACTGAGTCCATTTCAAGGGGGAAGTCGATAACAACAAAACCATCATCACTAACATCTTCATTGTCATCATCTTCATAGGTTGTAGTGTGGAACGTGGAAAAGTAAAATGAACTTGTGATAGTAACTTGATAGAAACTTGCGATCATATACACCAAACCTAAATCATCACTATCCCATTCATTAGAGCATCAACAGTACCTGAGAGAGAATTGTACTAAAGTGTACAGGCCATCAATTATACATATATATACAAAAGGGATAATGCAAAACTCAATTAGAACAAACCAAAAATCTAAAAAGTAAGATTCCTGGTTTAGGCAGTATACATGCTTAATATCAAATGAGAGAGAGAATGAAGATGTTGGCACAAAAAAAAAAACAACCAAAAAAAACAAACAAAACTCTTGCGCTGGGATGGGGAAAAAACAAGTAGCTACTCTAAACCCTGTGTCTTTCACAAGCTTAGTGGCGCAAGGATATTTTTTCTCGCCAAAGTCCATTTCCTCTTCCATCCTTCTCTTGAAGGTTGACACCTTGCACTGCGTATGCCGTGGTCGTCGTACCTATGGAAGCCCCCTACGCACTCAACCCCCCCCCCCCACAACCCACACACGTGCTTCCTGTAACACCGAGTGGAAACACCATCATGCCAACTATTCCCTCGTATACTGAGTGCTCAGCTTCCCTCCCTTCCCCTCTCCTCCCTTCCCCTCCCCTCCAGGGAGTGTGTCTGTGCCGCTAGAGCAACGAGAGAAGAATGTCATATCTACTTGTGCAACATTGCCCACTGGGTGTTTTTTTTATATAAAACGATAACAACAAGGCGTTGATGATAAGGAATATTGTCATTTTTAATGACGGAATTGACAGCAATCCATCTACACACGTCCGTGGATATACCGTGTACTCTGAATTCCGAGTTCTGAATAGTTTTACAGACATCCCGTAATACTTTCAGCACTGAATATTGTGTACATACCGCAAGACTGTCAATACCGAGCTTTGTCAACCTTTAATGTCTACTTTAAATAAAATTATTTATTAACTTTTGTCAAACTTATTTGATTTCCTGCGTCGCTCGCCGGGATGCCGGCGTCAGCTTGCATTGGCTGCTCTTTGTTGTCTCCAGCTTCACTAGCAACCATTCATTTTTTATAGGAGTTTTTTCAGTCTCAGCTTGTTGAAAGAAGATTAACGCATACATTTTTAAGCTAATTTCAAGGCGGACGTTTTCTGCTTTTCCACCACTTGACGATTCCCACACACGCACGTGTTTGTCAACGTTCTGGTGCATTTACTCTCTCCCTCCCCTTTCTTTAGGCTCTCTCTCCTTTCTGTTTTCTCTCATTTGAGCTCTATTTTTTCTGTTTTAACTGACTTGTCGGCTGTCTTCATAAACTTTGTGTTTCCAGTGCATCTCAATAATTTTTCAGGAAAGGATTAGTTGTTGTTGTTTTTTTTTTTGTTTGTTTTTTTTTTTTGTTTGTTTTTTGGTCTTTTGTTTGTTTGTTTTGTTTTTGGTTTTGTTTTGTTTTTGTTTTGTTTTTTTGTTGGTTTTTTTTTTTTGTTTCTTGCCCTACGTTCTCGGAATATATTTCAACGAGAAAAAGAAATATAATTTTAATCAGCTGTGATATATAAACAGAGATTTGAGGTTTTTGCCGCCTGTCTTGAAGCTACTAGTTAACATTTCTGACTTGCAGAACAGGAGGGATTGTCACTGGAGCTTTGCAACAATGGCAGCTAAAGGCCTCCATAGGAGAAGCGATGATCTTTAGTTGCTGGAGGTAGAAATGAGTGAGCAGTGTGCACTTTGTTTTGCTGTCAGTACTTCCCATCAAGTCGACCTCTCCTACAGTTACTGCTGACATCGATTTCTCCAGGCTTTTCTATGGAGGCAACAAATCTCACTTCGTCTGCCAAAAACTTCCCCAGCAATCATCAATCACTGAAACGTTATCGTTCAGAAGATACACTTTCATCACCCACAAAATACTCTTACAATAGGTTGCTGCTGACATTTTTGTATTTCTACTATGGTTACTGCAGCTGGCGGTTGTTGTATTACTACTGTTACATTTTTAAAGGCGATTGGTACCTAATGACTGGGACAACAACAGTTTGTGCCCGATTAAATATAATCACTTCAAGCGGGTGGTTATAAAGTGTTTTTACCCTGTTGTTTCTAATTTGTACGTGATTTCAATCCCAAGAAGATAATTTACAGAGCTCGTACTCCTAGCTGACCTTTGACGAGAGGCTGAGGAGTTAGAGTCTAGTTTGTAGCTGACAGACTCTATACAAAAAGTTAATTAACAGTATAGTTGACTATAGAGAATAGTTTTTTATCACCTCTGAGAATGTTTCTCTTTCATTCCCCTACACTGTTAATAATTTTTTTCTCTTAAATTGCCATTGGAGGGCTTATCTGCAGTCCCCAAGTCCAGATGGGTCGGCAGGAAGTAAGGGCAGCTTCGTCTTCTGGACCCGGTTGCATTGCTCGGGCGTAAGGCCTTAGTCGGGACGTAGCAGGGGTATAGTACCCGACTAAATTTACGACCGTTGCACTGCTCCCGACTAGGCGAATTTTAGTCCGCAGCTCGGGCGTAACTTTAGTCCAACCAGGGGGTTGGCGTAGCTGCCGACTAGCAAGTGACTAACTTATGAGCGTCCACAGCAACTCAGTTTTCGCTTATAAATTTTACAGAAGAAACATAAGACGACAATGTGAAACTTGTTTTTGGTAGATGAAAGTTATATACTTTTACAAAATGGACCTTAAACTTGTTAATCGTTATCGTGAACTACAGCAAAAATACGGTGAAAGCGAGCCTTCGGAGTCACGTTTTCGATTCTATTCTTCGGGATGTTTTCAAACAGTTGCAGGAGATACGATCAACACGCATAAGTTGACAGTTTCTCGAACAATTCACCGTGTTTCTAAGGCTCTTTACAAATCGTCTAAATAAATAAAATACCAAGCCCGAGGAATGGAAACAAGCAGAAATCCTCATTTTACGCAATCGCTCGATTTCCAAGCGTGTTTGGGTGCGTAAATGACACTCATGTGAAAATACAGGGACCGTCTGAGCACGAAAGTGAATTTGTAAATAAAAATGGTTATCATTCAATAAATGTACAGCTAGTTTGTGATAGTGGCATAAATATAATTAACTGTGTTGTTAAGTATTCTGGAAATAGCCATGACACCAGGATTTTGACCGAGTCAAAGCTGTACAGAGCTTATGAAGTACATCCTTGATTAGTCACGGGATAAACTCAAGAAAGAATTGAAGATGCTGAAAAGACGCCTTCCTTGCCTTTCAAAGAAACATCAAGGTATGTCATACTAAATTATATTGGAGTTATAAGTTTTGGAAACAATATTTTTACATTATATTTGAATATTATGTCCACATGAAGGAAGAGAAATTATCATAACTGCCTTAATTATGGTTTTTTTTCAAGTAAGTGTCTTATGTGTTAATAAATTAATATATTATATTTTGCACAAATAACAAAGAGCAGAAAGTAATGTACATGTTTGAATGTGTTCACATGTGTCTCTTCAGTAAAATTTTTGCATGTATAACACATGCACACCTTTCAAGCCATGTTTCCCCTAAAGAAATAAATTAACATATATTTATGCACTTACATTTAAGCTTTTTCTCACGTATACTGTTCAGTTTTGTTATTAATTTGGTTACTATCATTTTCTAGGTTTAGCAGTTGTTGTGTGCCCATGTCATTTGTGTAAAGATGCAGAATATATGATTCCTTTTTGCCTATTTGCAGGTACAGTCCAAAGAGAGCTATAGTTATCATCATGGCATGCATAGTATTGCACAAGTATAGTATGCATTCTGTATGATGAGCATGATGATAATCATGATGTTGAACTTTATGGAGGTCAACCAGCCTTAAGTGCAAGAACAAAGCAAGAGTCCCTTATTCACAGATCCTTCTCCTACAGCTTTAATATTTGATGGTGAAGTACAATTTATTTATATGCAGAATTTCAAAGTTAAAATTAAGACATGTCTTTTTCATCAGATTAAGCAAAACTTGTGATCAGCATAAGTCCTCCTAGAGGTTTAAGATGAAGGCTGGATGAATAACAGCCTCAAACATGCACAGTGTTTGTCATGCATGTAGACCAGCCAGCCTTGTCAGTAATTTTAAAGGCTTTTGTATAAAGATGTCCTGGTGAAAGTTCATAAAGAGTTTCAAATATGCGACACAGGACTAGTTTTAAATAATGTATTTGATTAATGGTATAGGAAGGTGGGATTACTGTGGGAAGGGATGTGTGGAGGTCAAAAGTCCCATCACCATGAAAGGTAGAAACAAAAGTGTTGATGATTTTGGATGGTGAACATCCCCAAACAGTGGGAGCTTTAAACTAAGCACAACACCTAGTTATTTTACCCAGGAACAGCTTCAAATGTTCCTTACTGGAACATGATTTTCTTGTATGGTCACCACCCTCACTCATTATTACTAATGCAGTGTATGTTTCCCTGATTCTGGAATGTTGCAGCACAGAGGGACTTTCATTTCCACAAGTGTTGCAGCAGGGACCAGATGATGGAAGTCGTGTGATTCTTTGTGACACTCTCCCTATCAGGGCTTACGATGAAGAGGGTACCAACTGGGAAATAGATGTGCTTCTAGAAAGTGATTTAAATTTGTATGAAGCCAGATAATTCAAGCAATTTTCTCTTTGTATAATATTTTTTTTTACAGTAAAAGAGATTTTTTCAATGAAAATAGTTTTGTCTTAGTTTTAAATATCTGTGTGGCTCAGTATGCACACATTGTAGGATTTGGAGCCTACATGTATATACTGTAGTTCTTAGCGTTTACAGGTGTATACTATAGATTTTAGTGTGCACATGTTTTTTTTTCCCTCTGTTGGACCACCCCTTTGCCATGGTCAAGTGGCATGCTTGTCTCAATGACCCCCAGAAATATGCCGACAGGAGCACTAGCTCCTGGCATGGTCACCCATTTTGGAGAGATCAAAAGTGGTTCACTGGTCCTCTAGGTTAAAGGGGTTGGGCAATCGACTAACAATTCATTCATATAAAAGCATATGGTTACTGAAACTGGCGACATCCCAACAAACTGTGGGACATGTCTGAGATGGCAATTACAAGATTGCATACTGAAAAATATTTCATTCATAATACACAATATGCAAAAAACCAGATATACATGAACTACAATTATGTTTGTACCTGGATTCACCTTTTCAACTGAACAATTTTCATTATCACCTGAATAAAGTAGAGAGGGACCACTTGAACTGTTATTGAATAGTCCTGAGCTCATTTCAATAGGGGGAGAGAGCAGTAACATTACATTTCTTGCTTGCTGTTGACTAGAATGAAAACCAATACATAGTGTACGGCAGAATTTACTTTTAATGATTGCAAAAAAAAAAAAAAAAAAAAGATTTTATATATATCCCGTTTGTCAACTCCTTTTTCAAGACAAGGATTTAGGATTCTTGCACTTTCTTTTTTCATTCCCTCAAAAAATATGTGCATTTTAACATGTTAGAATGTTGGTACCATGCAGCATAACAGAGATACAGGTTGCACCCAATTCATCAACCAATACATGAATGCTGACTAATAGTGACATGATCTAATACACATTCAGTTATGAGGACTTAAGACTGAAAAGTTTAATGACTCAACACAAAAAAGAACTACAGCTAGTAAGTTCCAACTAATTACAATAATATATAAAGTAAAATAAAAATTACATTAATATTTAAGAACTATTAACGTTGTTTAAAAAACTGCCATGATTCATGATACTGGCTATAAATAGACAAGAATGATCAATTAACAGAGAGTTTAAATATTTTTTAGTAACTGATGTGTTCAACGCCATTGAAACTTGGATTAATACTGATAAATGCAAAATTTGTAAAGCACATACCCTCCTAAGGAGCTTGCTCTTAGCTCTTAAGAACAAGAACCAAACATGGACAACATGCGAGGAACAGGAAAACAAATAACATATGAACTATAAAAGAATACACAACAGTATATACTAACAAAGAATAAATTCAAATACAGAAAACAAAGAGGAACTAAATAACAAGAGCTGAGAGTAACATGTTATTGAAACATATGATTATGCAACCCAAACATAATTTAGGATTGCATCAGTCTACTCTGCAATCTGAGGTTGTGGACTTCATTTTGTACAGGGCCGCTTTACATTGTGGACATTGTTTATCACTCGCGGAGCATTTCTTCATTGCCTGAAAATAACAAATTGCAACCTGTGTCAGCCAGAGCGATACTTTATTTTCCAAACTGATTCCACCTATCCAAAAGAAAACTATTTTTAAGCATTAATTTTGTGGTTGTTTACATGAAAAAAACTTAAAACAGTTTATTCACCTCATGCATTGATCGTTCTGCCGACGACTGGTCACACGCTGTCCTCACCACATCTTTCCGCTGCTTCTTTAGTTGCAGTCCGTTCGAAATTTTGACAAGAGCAACGTCTGATTTGCAGCGACTGTCACTATTAATCCAAAGACGTTTTCTTTTTCAATTTGTCTTTCACTTTTGCATCTGACATTTTCGAGATTAGAGTGATCTCCCGCGTGAAAATTTTGTTTCGCGGTGGAAACCCGTGAAGGTTTTTGTAAAACCCTTAGTCCGTAGCTACTAGTTCGGACGTGGCTAGTCGCGAGCCTAGTCCAGAGCAGTGCAACCGGCGTAAGTGAGGAGACTAGCTAGTCGGGTATAAGGGGGTTTAGTCGGGACTAGCAGGGGATTAGCTACGCCCGAGCAATGCAACCGGGTCCTGGACAGAAAAGGTCAGACAGACACAGACACACGATGGCTATCATGTCGTAACAGCCACAAACAGACGTAGACAGAGAGATTTAGGTGGAGTGCAGGAGAGGCAAGAGTTGGGGAGATCCCCCATCGACACCCGGCCCCTGTCCCCTGTCTTTCTTCTCCTTCAGATCATGGCTGCGGTCCCTTGCGCTCTCTTCCTCTGCGTCTTTGTCGTCAATAAGAAATGTCTGTAGCTGCGCATGCGTGCACTTGGCACTGGCAACCACTCTGCCCAAAGATATCCGTGTGGTACCGCAGAACCCAGGTCTTTGTCTACGGCTTCGGAACACTAAGACGACGCTCGGCAGTCTGCTGGATCTCATCGGCGGCTGAAAGGTTTTCTTCATAAGGTCAGAGAGACTAGGGAGAGCTCTCGAGGAAAGTGAGGGGGATCGGGGGGAAGGTGGAGAATCACATTTCATACCACCGACTGACAGTCCGGCCCTCTCCTAACTCCTCAGAAAAGTCGAGCATCCCCGCTGCAACTGCAGAGCAACTCACTTATTGTGGTGGTCGGAGTGAATTCTGCACTCCCACCCGCAAATGTTGGGGCGAGAGGCGAGCGTGGCGAGATGATGAGAGTATACCATCCACTGTATCCAGAACTAGGAATAGATGTGGGGAAAATTCCTTTTTAACCACATTGTCTGACTAGATGCGGGTTGGGCGAGATAACGGGTGGCTAGATAATGAAGTGTTTCATACTACTTACTGTCCAGAGAACCGTGTGTCAGTCTGGATGTTGCCATGGTCTCTGGAAGGTTCTCTGAACAACGGACTCACTGATCCTGTAGACCTACGAATCGCCGCGAGGTACTGGGGTCATCACATTTAATCGTCAGCGACGTGGAGTAGCCATACGGTAAATGCTATTTTTAGCCTCAGCATCCTGCGTATACGGGAGGTGAGTGTGTATATGTGTACACTGCTCTTTGAGCTCAGTGAAAATGACATTCACCGCTGTGGATGAACAGTAAATGACAAGAGGTTCGTACAGGCGTGACCACGGTGGTCTAATGATTAGCTGACATCAAGGGACAAGATAAAGATCCCGTATAAGCTTCTATCAACGGGCCGGGCCGGGGGATAGGGGCTTTGTGTATGCAAGATGAATTAGTCTCTGAAGAACTCCCCCCCTAGACAGTCTTGGCTGACGTGAGGTTCCACAGCCCATTGCTGAAACAGAGGACAGTGCTGTGTTTTCCTCGGCTATTTTTTTTTTTTTGTACCTGTTCTGGAATGACTGCTTGAAATCGGGCGTCTGAAAAATTCTGTCATTTCCCAAAATTATTTCAGCAAGGTCAGCAGCACTCACAAAACTTGCATAAGATGGAGAAGAGTTAGTTTAATTCGACAAGAACATATCACAGAACATGTTGGTCTACTTTCTCTTCCCCTGCTAACCGACCCCTCCCCTACTTGATTGAAAAATTTGGTCGTCGCTCTGTTGTTTTTTTTTTTTGTGAGACCCGCTACTAGGTCCTTTCCTTCGTGTCATTCCAGTGTTAAGTCCTTGCCTCGTTTTATTTATTTTTTTTTATAAAAAATTTTTTTTTTGGCGGAAAGAATTAATTTAAAACTGTTGAGGGGGTTTCTGAAGCCAAAACTGGTGACGGGGTCTTTTTTAATGAGACACTCCAGATGACGTCATTGCGCGGCATTTTGATTCTTGAGGGAGGAGCGCCCACCCTTTGACCCTCCAGCCTTCAGAAGCAAATGGTCGCAGAAATGGCGTACTCTATGAGGACAAAAATACCAAAAACTAACGGACCGCGCATCTGAACGCATCATGATTTCGCACCCACCCTCCACATCAGCCAACAATCCCCCTCCCCCCAAAAAAAGAAACAAAACACACACAATCTCCTTTTGTTTATCTCTCTCACACACACACACCAATCCATTATTTACATCTCCGAAATGCAAGCAATAAAAAAAAAGCAAAACGTAGAAAACATGAAGGGGAGATAGCTCTCGTGGCAAGATCCTCTCTGACGTCATGCTCTGACCAGGACAGCCTGCGCGCAATAGTTCAGGGGCACCTCGAATCAGAGATGGGTCTAGGATCAGCGATGGCTATCAAAGGTAAAGATTTGATTAGTCAGGTCATAGACATTACCGTGGACAGCAGTGTACAGTTTGCCCTTGCTCTTCACATCAGCGGCAAAGACACGTGACCACTTCTTGAGACGAATCATGGGATTGCCTTGTTCTCTCTCAGATCACTTTAATGTCCGCCAGTCCGCTGTCCTGACATGGGATATTATTTGGTGTGACTATCTTTTCTCTCTTATTTGATTCTGTTGATGTTGAAGTATCGACATAATTCTATAATACTTTACGGGGAAAAGATTGTCTTTTTTCCTTTCGGCTTAAAAGCATCTCTCTAACAATACGCCTAGTAAGTAAAGGTTTACTGTCTTTATTGTCTTCAGGGTCATTTTGTATCCATATTAAGCATCATTTTCTTGTTAGCTATTGGTTTCTGAGATTTTTTGAGCTCTCAACTACCTAAACTCTACATTAGTAATAGTCCGCTGTTTTTTCGCATCGGCCCTCGGTACCTTTCTGAGATCACTGGGTCTACATCCCGCATGACTACTTAGTTCATCATCTGACACCAGGCTTCATTGTGTGCCATGACTTAGACAATGATTATGTGAGCATATTTTTTAGAAAATTGTTACTTTTTATTATTTTTATTTTTATTTTTATTACTACTACTAAGAAATCCGCTAACCTTAGGTAGCAACGTCGGGTAGGCGGCCAACAAGTCAAACACTTGACCAACAAGTCAGGCCGTCAGTCAATCAGTATCTCAGTCTGTCCGGCTGGTCTTGCTGGTCTCGTGATAGAGACAGAATGCACGTTTTAGTGAGAAGAAGCTGTTCGCGGATAAAGGTCACAGGTCATCGCCGCTAACGTGGGACTAGTGAGGGCTCTACCCACCGTCGCTTCCTTTTCTACATTCTGGCATGCAATTAGCACCTAGTCCGTCAAGCACGTACTTGCATGCAAACACATCCTTAGCATGCACGCTTTCTCTCTCTCTCTAGTTCTCTTTCTTTTCTCTCTTTCGCTCTCTCACCATTGTGGTCCTTATTAAGGACTCGCCGATCAACATGGCAGTTCCTTCTTCCTGCAAATTGAATATCGACTCGCTAGCACGCTTCACCTTGGATTTACCCCTCCCATCATCCCACTCTACCCCTCCCAAACCTTTCTTTTGCATTCAAACTGAAATTTGGTGATCAGAGGCTAAAGTAGGAGGGACAAGGAAGGAGAATTAGTGCAGGGTTCCAGTGAACCTGACATCGTGTTTATCGTACTCGTGTTTTCTTTTTGTCTGTCTCTCAGAGGGACCAGGGTTTTCAGTGGAAACTATGCTGTGCTAGATCCATTGTAATTTGACTGGTCGCTCTGTTTTGCTGGAGTATAGAGCAGCGAGGATATAATCTGCTTTGTGAACACCCGCACCGTGCCTTACCATCGCGGGAGGAGCTTGTTAGTAATCATGTTAGTACATACTGGCAGGACTGACGCACTCCTTCTCAGTTCCTCCATCACCACCCTCCATTCTCCTCTTCCTGTCTCTCTCTGGTCTGATCAATAAAAATCGTATTTATGCTCTCGCCTTTTATATCTTTCTCACACCTACATACACACATAAACACAAGCGCACGTACGCTCGCACGCATATAATATATTATATCTATATATGAAGCAAACGTGGTCATTTGTCTAGTTCCCTCTTATTCGGGACTTTGCCGTATCCGCATTCCACAGAGATATGTAATCGGAAAATGTAATACAAGTATTTAACAGAAAAAAAAGAGATTGATTGTGACACACACACACCAGAGTAGGCTCAAGGGAGAGCTAGAGAAGAGCAGATCAAATTAAATGAAGACAAAATAAAAATCAAGAACATTAACAAATCTCATTGGACATGAGCTATTAAACAGCAATAAAGACATATGCATCATCTGCTACTAGTTGTTTGCTGTCCTTGGTGATAATGTATTCATTGCAGACATATTGGCAGAAGTTTCTTCTGGTATAATGCGCTGTTTTTGACCAAACCTCTCAGAAAAAGTGATTTTTTCTGTAAAAGTAGGTCGCAACTACCGAAACTTATTTTATTTGCTTTAATGTTGGTGAAGTAGTTAACAACTGTGGAGGGGATCAGGAGGTGGGGCGCAGAAATTCCTTGTTTCCACGAGAAAGTAATGTCTGATTTTCCATCTGGGATGATTTTTACATCGCTTTAATTCAGTAATTTGACAATAGATAAATATGCACTTTTTCCGTAATTGGATTACAAAAATGTAACACATTACAATTTGTTTGGGGTTGATGCGAGTCATATTTTACTTTCCGGCTTAAAACTTATTTCTCATAGAGCATGGATATTCGGTATCTTAGAACGAGGTTGCCTAGTTTTTTAAAGGAATTTAATTTTGAGTCAAGCTGATTTGTGGTTTTTTAGTTTTTATTTTTGATTAGTTATTATTACTAATCTTCTTTTGCTAACGCTGGCGACAAAAAATGGCGTATTTGGTGCAGTTTTTACTGAGCACAAAAATGATTCCGATTCATTTTTAAAAATTCATAACTGTAATTCCTGGCTTACTAGCAAATATGCACCGAAGCAAACATTTGTCTAACAATAAGGCTAACTGTCACACTTTGTAAAAATGACAGGAAACAATACACTACTTAAAAAAAACTACTACAATAACATTTGAAATGTTTGTAACAATCTTCCTAAGAAGCAGTCCTTCCCAATCAATTCTAAAACACTGTCTTACCGAAGTCGAGCTTTATTTATTCTCGTCAAGATTAAAGGTTCCCATTCGCGAACTTAATCAATTTTATTCATTTAAATACTCAACAATAGAATGATCAAGAATCTGCACATTGACATTTTGTAGAATACACTCCAGGCCACAAAAGCAGACACAGAGAAAACAACCCACTTCACAATCATTGACAAATTAGAAGTCTGACAAGCATGCTCTCAGGAACCCGAAAGAAAGAAAATAAAGATGTAGAATAAAGATGTTTGAAAGCGAAAGGCAATTTTAATGCCGACAATGCATCGCGCTTCGCTGCAACTAGAGGCGCCCATGCTTTCCTGCAAATTTCCACGTCCACATTAATCGCTACATTTAGCTTGCTCTATTAGAGAAACACAGTTGGGGATTTAAAACTAACTGATGTTGTATGTAATTTTCTAACAATGTTTCGACGATAATTTATTTCTTAGTAAGCACTGCCGTTGTTTAGATGCCGTACATGTAGTGACAAGCCCACATCAAAATGTCAAGCTCATAGTTTGAGGCAAGATTCATATGAATACATAATTCTCCAAAATCGGTCAGTAAAGCGTATCTTCATTGGAATGAATGAGCATAATTATATGTAAGGATTGTTTCCATTGATGTGAGTTGTAACAACAATACCTTGCTCTTTGGCGATGTCCTCTTACTGTAGGCTGCAGGTGCACAATAAAACTCTGACTGAATGCTAGGCCTCTGTAACCCAGTCTAGCATGAAGCAGGCGATCTGATATTTCTGTTGTTTCTGCAAGCGCATTAGTTTATTTGTAAAAACCAAATTCTTACCAAGCATCCCTCTAAAATACGTCCGCAGTTTTTGTGGTAAGGTCGATGAAGGACTACCTTATGTGGGTAAACCCTTTTGCGAAGGAAAACAAGCTGACCCTGGTTGGTGACGGAGTCGAACCCATTTGACAACAAAAGTGTCGAGCGATGCAGAGGCTCGTTAGCACTTCGCTCAGCTGTTCATAGCAGTGCTCAGGCTCTCTAAATAATTAAGGAGACCCCGTTTGACCTCACTTAGAACACTGAGCTCTTGTGTCAGAAAGGTGCCGCAGAAGTCATTCAATAGCAAAACACAAAAACAAAAAACCGCACGGCCTCCATGAACCTGCCTAAAGCTTTAATTTAGACGAGATTGCAAGTAAATGGGTTTTTTAAACTGAAATTTTAAGCGTAAGCAATACCCTTCAAGCTTAACTTTCTACTTTACGTGCAGTCAAACCTTTTATTTACTCGGGAAATGTCAGACCTTTGTCTGCTGGTGGCTTGCCGTCCTGCTAAAGACAAACCAATACCTTTGCTGTAATTAGTGTTGCTGGAATATAAAAGGCCTTTGTTTCATCGTAGATTACAACGTCAATCACAAACACTGCCGAACAATCGGAACTTGTTTTTCAATTATTATTTTTTTCTTTACAGACACTACAGACAGTGGGCGTGCCGACCAGATCCTCAATCCACCAACTTGAATGGAAGGATTGTTTCCGCTGTCTGTGCAATCAGCACTTCTGGAACTGTACAAGCGCAAAGATGCATCCCACAGGAAGCGCCCATAAAAGACAGCGGCAGACTAGACAATCGTAATTTGGTTAGCGCCTGGACACGGGGGAAATGTTGAAGACAGATCACCCAGTGCGCCCAGGCGGCCGCCGCGACCTATTCATCACCAAGCCCAATTTAAACGAAGCAACAGTCTGCGCGCGCACACACACACGCACACGTACGCACACACGCACGAACCACCCTCAGCAATCCCTTTCCTGGTGTTTCTCCTTTCACGCAGTCTCCAACCACCTTCTCCCACTCCTCCAGACAACCATCGCTTACTATCCTTCGCGAAAGTTCTGGACAATTTTATCTTGTCCGACGGCGCTTGCTCTGGCCAGTACCTACCTGCAGCCATGTCGCAGAGAGCTGAGAGGGCTTCTGCAGGACTAATTGCAACTAGAGGTGATTACTACTCATGCTGACCTTGATATTCCCATAGGAAGATGCTAGTACGTTTGAAGTTTACGCTGGATGGCCATCTGTGTGTCTTCTTCCTCAAAAGCAAAGCGAAAAAAAAGTAAATAAAAAATAAAAAAGAAATAATCAACAGATCGGAAAGAAGGCACCGTACTCCTGATGATTAGAATGGTAAGTTTTGTCAATGCCAGAAATATGATTCCCTTTTATAAAAGTCATTCAAGTACATGGTTGAAAACAAGTGTATTTGTTTAATTTCCAATGATGAAGCATTCTCTCCAACAATATTTGCGTCGACTGAAAACATCTTCTTCTTTGTTTTATAATTTACTCGTATGTATCTTTTTTGATCACCTAGGAAAATTTTCGTCTTAAAATTAACATTGCAATTCAGTATAAGATTACTTTATCGATTCTCCAATAAAAGTTGTATTTTAATGTGTTGATGTCACAAATCTGAAAAGAACGAAAAAATGTGTAGATAAAATTATTTATTTCTTATAGGCAATATATTGCAAATTTACAAATGTATTATTTCTAAGATATTACACATTTGCAGGATGGTTATATTTAGTGAAACAAGGCACCATGCGAACTTGATGTAATATTCCAAAATTATTTCTTTGCAGCTTCAGAATTCCTTGCCTAGGTAACAAGCAGACGAAATATACAGTAAAGTGTATCAAGTGTCCCCTTTGAGAGTGCTGCCATCAAAGTAAATCCTATTTTCATCACATAACGAAGTGCATTCGACACAGTGTACACTGAGCTCTTAATCGGGCAAAGTGTCAAAGAGCAAACCTGTGATGTGCTCATAAATTCCATTATCTTGGCAAACAAGTTTGAACTTGGCTCAGCATGTTGACCTCAGTTCCAGTATACTGAAGGTTTTGTTTGTCTCAAGCCATTGCTTTCCAGCCACCTTCACACACAATTTGGCCAAACTTGGTCAAACACTCCACGAAATTTGTCTGGCTGAAGGGCCTTTCACTTCAGTACACAGTCCGAAGTACACCCAAAGTACTTAATGTACAATTTTGCAAGTTACCTCTGGACATGGTGCGTTCATTAGTCCATTGTGTGGTGACTCTAGTACAGACTACATCCACCACAGGCAAGAGTACTGACAGCGCTCACAACAGCAAACGAATGTTTCATCTTATTGCTGGAATAACAGACAAGAGGCAACAGAATTTGAAGAGCAGAAAAAGCTTTATTAATATCTTCCGATTCTGTGATTCTAATCTTGAAAAAAGATAGAATTCACTTTAACCAAAAGAGTCAAATCTCATGTTTAAAATGCTAAATGTATGTTTTTAGAATATTTTTTTACATTTCTCTGCTTGTGTAAAAACAAAAACAAGCAGTTCGTTTTAATTTTGTTATCGAGGCCCACAACATTCCTTTCTCTCCAACACTGTTTTTATTATTTTGTCTTTTCATTGTCCCTTTTTGTTGCCAATCGACTTTCAAGATTGTCCAGAAAGAAACGTTAGAATGGTGACGTGACTGGAATGACAAACGTTTTTAGGCTTTATTCCATTTTTTAGAATTACTCTCACAGCCGAGGCTGCTATGATGCCCAGGGTTCATTCTGCTGCATTTCGTCTCCATGACGAATTAAAAACAGAGCCAAAAGGCACGAAGCACGGCCGCCTGATCAGGAAGCCAAGCAGTATCGCCAGAACAGTGAGAGATTTCCTTCCGGTATTCAGACATTTTTTACCCCAGTAACGTATCACATTCTTCACTTAAAGACAGGACAGGAATGTTGGAAAATCGCATTTTTTACTGTGGCACCACGATTATATTGACAGACTTTCTTGGGCTTTGCATGATGCCTGTCAAGGGTAGCAAACCGAATTCTCCGTCTCTAGGGGTCTGTCCGTCTGTGTGTCCTTCCATTTGTCTGTGCGTTCCCTTGTTTGTGTGTTTGCCTTTCTATTTTTGCCCCTCCTCACTCTCTGCTTCCACCACTACCATCACAAGGCTTTGCTCAGATTCTATTCACGCATGGAAGTTATGAACTGTCTGCAGCTGAAGTCCTCGGGGTCGAAGAAAAACGAGGAAAGACAGAGTTGATCAAACTGTTTCTAGACTGGGGGAAACAAAAAAGAGACTTTTACACTAATCAGAATCACTTGATAAATAAATGAATTTAGTCTATTTCCTGAAATTAATATTAAAATTTTCAGAAAATAGAAACCCGTCTGTTCTGGAAGGGCAAATCTTCACGTATCAACATTCTCCATCGTGAGCAGCAAGGGGTTAATCCACCACCCAATGTCAGAACATGAATACATCTTACAAACATAATGAATCAACCTTACTGGAGTGTGTTCCTTCCTTCTCTACGGAAGTGTGTACATGTTCCAGAGGTCTGTCACTACTCGACCTCTCTGAGTGCATGCCAACAATTGAAGGCTTGTATTTCGGAACAGCGTTTTGGTTTGTTTTTCTTTTTCTTTTTCTCAGATTTTGGGAAACAAGTTTCTCGTAGTGAATTAAATTCGTTCAGTTAAACGAATTACTCTGGTGTGTCTTTGAGCACGCAAAGAATGTTGCAGCAATGCCAAGAAGACACTGAACTCTTAATAACCGCTCAGACATGTGTCACACAGTGCACAGACGGTTTGTTTGCAAATTATAATAAACATAAAACCCTTCGTGTTGCTTCTGCCTGACCTGTTTGGCACGACTTTGTTGCAATATTTGGATGGAATATGACTATAAGAGCATTACGACTTTAGAGAATAAAGGTTTCTTTTAATTTTGAAAAGTAAGCTCATTAATTTTGGTCTTTTTGTTGTGTCCCGAAAGATCAGTTGGTGTTGCTAAAGGGCGTTTCCTCGACTAGAGGTGAGTTGTATGCGCTGCACTCACATGATTACAATTGAACCAGCAGCTGTTGTTGTTGTTGTTGTTGTTGTTGTTGTTGTTGTTGTTGTTGTTGTTGTTGTTGTTGTTGTTGTTAATAATGCATTGAAGGACCCAGACACCACGCAGGTTACTCATTGGCTGACAGCTTGCAGGAAGATGTGGAACAAAAGCTAAGATGATATTTGACAAGATATTTGTGAAAACGGGATTTTCAGGCGAGACATGAAAGCTTCAAGAGTAGTTGCACAGATAGATACTAACTCCTGTGCAAAATGCATTTAAAATTCACCAAACCTAACAGAGGCCATATTGTGAGTGAAAGAGAAACACACATGTAGACAAGTGTCATTCACTTTCCTCTCTTGAGACAATCGATCTTTGATCAGCAAAGTGTATCGTTCTAGAAAAAGAATTGTTACCACAGAGCCCATCAGCTGCCTGAAGTGTAAGCACTCGCCCAATGGACTAATCTTGTCATCCTCCGGACATTCTATAAAACGCCAAACTTTAAAATATATGACAAGGAAACGCTTTATCGCTAAAAGCGAATAGTCTTGTATTCTGTAGAGCTCTTTGTGAATCATACTTTATTGTTGAATTCTGTCTTCTTATTTTCCAATACTTTCCTTCTTTCAGAGAATACAAGTCATTACAAGAGCAAGATGCAGATGCATAATTAGCGTAGTCCCCAAATCCCAAGATGGTCACCACTGCCCGAATGCACGTCGGAAGCCATTGCAACTCAAACAAGATTCACTTTCGTCCTTTCAACATTCTCTCGTGTCTTTTGAGGTCACCCTAAGACAAAGGAAGGCAAAAAACTTTTCTGCGAGGCCTATTCGGATCGAACGATATTTTCTTTAATGACATCCTTTCTGTGTCGTTGTCCTGCTCTAAAATGTAAATGTGTGCGCTGAGTATCCGCCATCAGTGAGCCCACGATCGTGCATATCCAAGTAGGGGTTAATGCGAGGTCAGTGAACGATTAAACTGTACATGTAGGGGAGGGTGCAAGGTAAACGTTTGTACCTCTTTTCCTCCAACGCTCTTTTATAAATCCCAACTATCTAGCTATCTTATTTTTTCCGTGTCCCTTTCGTTCGCTTGAGGCGGTCTGGTTGTGCAACGGTTGACGACTGTGATAAATACAGTAAGGCTGGGCTGTCTTCGTAGTGGGGGTTCAGATCTCGTCTCGGGCACGCTGGTTTTTTTTTTGTTTTCTATGCACGTGACACCTGTTTACAGGGTTGGCTGCTTTGCCACGATGTAGCTTTAGCTGCTGTCTCGGCATAAAATACCAATGCCCTCTCCCTTTCTTTCGCTTACCCTCCATAGATCCAACTTTATTCTTCCATAGCCTCTGCTTCTGTGTTGTGGAACTCTGCAAGTGAAGTTTCGATGAAGCCTCTTGTAAGCATTCCGACAAGAGCAATCAGATCAGATCTTGTCAAAGCGAAACTAGAGTCCAGCGGTTTCCTAACCTTAGGGTCTTGACACTGATACACAGGTTGAAATTCAACAAATGTACGTTTATCTAGAAAATACTAAATGACCCCTAGACTTTTTGAATTATTTTCCACCAATGCTACCATGGGATCCTTCAAACTTAATACTCAAATTCCATGAATATACCTACGCTGGTCGAGTTTAAAATATTCAGGTAGTGTTCTGTGGAATAGCATTCCATCACACCTTTAGCAAGTGCAATTCAGTCTCTATCAGTTCAAAACAGATCTCCTAAAACATTTATTACCAAAATCGTTGATTTCTTCACGGGCCTCCCATACAACATTGCTTACATAACTCATTACTAAAATTTTCTGTAATTGCACATTTTTGTACATATACTTTGATTTATTATTGTTTTATTTTGCCTTTTTTTTCTGGTAATGATGGGAATTGGTTTCTTTTCTTTTCTTTTTTTTTTTTTTTTTTGCATGATGTTCGAGGGCTAGACGTGAAAAAACATCAGCTTTGATCATTCTATTACCCTCGTTAATAAAGATTTGTCATTTATCTCTCGTGTATCTGCTATCTCTGTTCTGTCACTCTCCTATCCCTCTCTCCCTCTTTCCCCCCTCTCTCTCTCTCTCTTTCTTTCCTAGCGCAAAAACAAATTGTGAGATGTAACCTGATGTTCTTTCGAAACACGTACATCATCGGTGAAAATAAGCGAGAAAAAGTGAGAATAACCGAAAAAAAGGGAGAAATAAAAAGTCTTGGAGGCTTTAATTCACATCTGTGACAGACGTCATCCGGAATTCAGTCGATTTTCACACCTGCAAGCATTTGTCCTATTTCTGCAGGAAGTTTGAGAGTTCAGATTTCTTCTCCGTCTCATTAAAAAGACTGCCTGTGGAGGTTTTTTTTAACCAGTTTCTCTACAGAACGATCCTTTTCTACGCACCACATTCAGGTTATACCTCACAAAACTCCTCCGCTTCCCCTACAATCATCCTTCACTGTTGCTGTAATATTCACTCTCAATCTTTTCTTCTCTCCGTCCATTTCATTCGCTTTGTGTATATGTGTGTATGTGAAGAATGTGTGTGTGTTTGTCTATAACTGTTAACTTTTTATCTAATTTTTTGTCTCTCATTTTCCTTGTATTGATATCTTTATTTTTTCATCTCTGAATTTTTTTTATACTTTATTCCTTCCGTGTCTGAATCTCTTCTCCTCTCCCCCATCTCTCTCTCTCGCCACGAACACGGACACAGACCATTCATCTTATATAGGTGTGATGTGGCATACCTATAAAGCTAAAAACTGTTCTCACCAGCACGAATACAAATTTGAAAATCTATCTGTCTAGCCTCATCTTCATCTAACAAAAACTCCTCAACCTGAAAAAAAGATTTTGCGTCTTCGCTACTGTTAATTTAATTTTTTTTCTCTCTCTCTTTCTTTCTGTTCTCTGTTCATTACTTTGCTAGCTGTGCTTTCTTCGATTCAGCTTTGTCTTTTCTTTCCACCCACGCTGTTCACAAGCGTTCCAGTCCGTGCTTGCCAAACAATCAAACACTTGATTGACTTTAACTTTTTTTATCCCCACAAAAATTGAGTTTGGGCTGAGCTACACTGCATCGTGCGATTCACTTGCACGTGTTTATTTACGTTTCGATTCCTCAAATCATAATTCGTGCACTCCAGCTACTTCCTCTTGTTAAAGCCTTTTTCTTTTTTTTTCCTTTTTATTCATTCTTTAAACCGCTTGTCGATAATTAACACTCAGAAGCTGGGATTTCGATCAAAGTTTTCGAGAGCTCAGCTCTAAGCTGAGGACGTGGTCTGCAGATGTTTCTACCTCCAGAAATAGAAACTAATTATCAGAGCTCCTCCCTAACGCATATCATGTTCACTATCAACAAGCAAGCTAGTGTGTACGTGTGTACGTGCATCTGCACTAGCCATATTTTATATAGCTTAACCGATGGCAGATTTGTCCACGTGACATCAAAATTGCTCTTGAATCTGAATATCAATTCATCGATTATCGAGGCTATTTCTTTGCCATTTCTATTTATTATTACGGTCCATATAATGCATGGTTCTTATTATATATATTTTTATTTTTATTATAAGGGACAGGTGTAACGTTGTTGACAAATTTCTCTTTTGTATTTGTAATTTATAAACTCGCAGTTACATTGCTGCCGGTTCGAAGCTCCAAGGAGTAGTGTATTATGCTGAGTTCCTGCTACAGTGTCAGTTCATTGAACTTTAATGCTTATCACCTTTTGACATAGGCATCAAATGGGACATCTCCTTCTAAGGAAGTCTGTCTGTCAGTCAGATCGGGTTTGGACAATAATGTTAGGCCTAATCGCTGTTTGGCATCCCCATGTATCAAAGCAAAACGTCCTGCTCGCAGATTACTGTCATTGCTTGTTTCTAGGAAGTTCTTAACAGATATGTAATCACAGTGTCGGCAGCCGCTGTACAGCTTCTCTCAGTGTTTAGATGGGATATGTCATTTGAAGAATTAGGCTGCAGGCCCCATAGTACAGCACCATCCGACTGCTGCGGGAAAAACACTGCCTGCCACCAGAGACTGTTTCTATTGACTATTTCTGTTTCAATTGTCTCTGCTGCCACTCACCAGAAAATAACCTTTTTTTTTCTTTCTCCTTCCATCACACACATGAACCCACACAGGGGAAGAGCACTGATGTATATGTAGGAAGAGAGGAAACCCAAGTATAAAATAGACATTTCAGAAGACCATGGAAGGCAAGTCTGCGTCCGCTTCCCTCTTACCTTCATTGCATAGCCCCGTGTAAACCAGTTTATTAATAGAATGTAGAAAAAATACATCTGTACAAAGTGCAAGTGCATGATGTGACTAGGTAAGTAAAGTGCAAGTGTATACTATCACTGCAAGCTCGGTTTATATATGACCTTTACGCGCTCTATCGATATTCTGATCCCATAATTAGTCCAACACTTTTTTTTCATCTTTTTTGGAACGCTGGAAAGGAAGATTACAAGGGATTTTTACGCAAATTGAAATTCTGAGCACTCTGCACGTGCAATCACGCCTCGTCTGCGCAATTCTACGGTCCTAAAAGAAGAAAAAAACTTGCGCTAGCAAATGTCCATAAATCTTGCCCGCCCCTTCGTCTGTTGTTCATTCCAGTCTCCCACAGACACCTGTGCTCATTCTCCACGCCCGAAGAAGTCTCCTTCCCCTTAACAGAAGAGCCTCGTTCCCATTTAAACACACACACACAATCTCGCTCCTCATATTGCCTTCGTATCTCACCGTGGACGCATTTAGAATGTCTGCAGCAAAAGCACAGGGCTTAGGCACAAGAGGACTTTTTTCTTTTTCAGGACACTGATCAACATTC
Organism: Pomacea canaliculata; assembly: GCF_003073045.1. Lineage (NCBI taxonomy): Eukaryota > Metazoa > Mollusca > Gastropoda > Architaenioglossa > Ampullariidae > Pomacea > Pomacea canaliculata. Next base: position 11,950,246 of record NC_037594.1, on the reverse strand, counting down.
GGGTTCCTTCTTTTTTCTCCTTCATCCCTTCATTTCCAGACTGCTGAATCTTTAGCTCTGCGCTAATGTTTGTTTTCTGAGCGTGAAGGTTGCCGGTGACTATGCTGGAGAAGTTGGAATAAATGCCAAAAGTAAAAGCGTTCTCAGTGAAAGTGTGACTGCGGTCGATAGAACTGATCGCTGTGCCAGACAAAATCCTCTGATTGTGATCTCCAGCTAACTGGACTTTCCTGTAATCCATTTTTCTCCTCTGCCGTTCCCGATTTTGGCAAATGCAAATCAGAATCTATTTAAAGGGTCTGCTTTCCTGCTTGGTTTCACCTAAACTGCAACAAAACTCCATCGTCAGGGTCGGACCCTGCTAGACAAAACCACATCGATAGGGTCGGACCCAGCCGTTCAAAGCCACACCTGTTCAGGGTTGGACCCTACCATATATAGCTACATTCTCAGGACCAGACCCTGCCAGATACTTTGACATCCAGAAGACCAGAAGCCATCAGAGAAAGCCATGTGCTGTCAACAAGGGACTTACTCCTCCGTGGCATGGAGGGCTAGCGCCTGCGTGGACTGTTCCTCTGTACACGTGCCTGCATCTTGAGATGAACTGTTAGAGAGATTCGAAACTAGCCACCCATTTCAGGTTAATTAGAATCCCTTAAAAAGCAGATGCACAAAAGAAGAATGTTTCTTGTCGATTTCCTAGCTATTCTCATATGATGCAGGCAAGAGTTCGATAATTTAGACTGAGTTACTTTCTTCCCACAAGAGTGAGCATCCTTTCGCAGAACCCTAGACTGGCCTAGAGAATTCGTATTGATCCCCTCCACATACGAGGTGGAATGGTTTGTGTTTCTCAAACTGTAATCTACAAGACCTGTTCATGTAAAGTTTATGTCAAGTTGGTGTTCATCTGAAAGTATATACAGAGCTATCAACAAAGTTCCGAAATGTTGATACTCCCAGAGGTTCATCCCAACACCTTGTGTGTTCAACAGTGTCAGCTTTTCTTACTTGGGCCTCGCAAACCAATTAAAAATTTAAGATTACTTATTATGCAGAATATTTGAATGTCCACTTCAATAAAAGGGATTTGCTTTCCGTTTGATAAGAAATTTCAAAGCTTTGGTTAATCAAAGGGTGGCGTATAAACCAGGGGGAGTGGGGAGTGGGAATATAAGCTGCTGCGGAGGCAAGGATGTCAGCGTCGTTCACTGTCAGCCTCCCAAAAGCCGAGCATCTTCCTGTCACTGTCAACTCTTCCATGAAGTCTGTTAACACTGCGTATTGATGTAGAAACCTCTTTCAAGTTTCACACGAGGACAAATGGCTTCAAGTGTTCAATCCAAGCTCTTACGCACTAACCTTTTTGTCTCTCTTTAAATCATTCCTTCTGTCGTCAAGTAAGCTTCTATGTTTTTGTAACGAAAAAGAATGAAATTCAACATGAAAAAAATATATCTTCATTAAAAGAGCTTCTGTAACTTTATTATTCATTCATTTTATGTATCTAATATTTTTATTTTCCTATCCCTTTCTTTCCTTGATCGTTTCTGAATCTTTAAATTGCAATAATATTATTATTTCTGTTTCTTGTTTAACCAATATAAACTTCATGTTTTCACATTATCTGTCCTCTATTCTTTCCTCTCACCTTCCGGGTCTGCTTCACTTTTCTGTTTCTTTTCTTTCCTTGCCAGACTTTCGTAAATTTTCACTCTTATGCGTTAATCGGTTTTTTTTTTCAGCAGCATTCTAGATCACCTGATGCTATTTATTTGTCTTATTTTTGAGCCCTGGAAACGTGGGAATCAAAAAATAAGCAAAATAAGTTTTTTTAAACGTTCAAACCACCTTTCTCATAATGCTAGTCTTTTTCACACCCTTCCTTTTGCAACATTATGTTACTCTCTGCTCTTGTTCTCGTTATTTGGTTTCTCTTTGTGTTTTCTGTATTTGATTTGATTCTTCGTTTAGTGTGGTTGTTAATTCTTTTATAGTTCATAGGTTGTTGCTTCTTTGTCTTCCTGTCCCTCGTAGGCTGTCCATGTTTCGTTCTTGTTCTTAAGCGCTAATTGCTGTTCTGTTTACAATGACCTTACCGAAGCTATGTGTCGCTAGAGAAACTCCAGTAGTCTGCAAGTGAAGGAATAGGATCACTGTACAGGAATTAGTATTTAGATCGACTTGAGACAGCAACTTGATTACCATTGGCTTTTAACAAGTAATGTTAAGCATCTCCTTAGCCTACCTAACAATCAGTGGCTAGAATGTCCTCAAGAGCTGTACAAATGTTCTGAGAGTGCTTCGTTACAAAGACCGCAACCCTCGCCAGTGATCTCATTGCCAGACACAAGGACCGGGCTCTGAATTCGGAGGAAACACGGTCTGAGTAGGGGGTGACACTGTAGCCATCACATTAGTCCTCATTCTGCTCGGTCAGCTCTCCACCCTGGTCATCGTCGTCAATAGTCCACGCCACACTGGACTTGCAACCACAGGTCTCTGGAATCCTGTCTGTCAAATAGACAGTCTTGGTGCTTGTGACCGACAGTATAGTGCACGCGCTTGTGTATGTGCGTATGTATGTGTGCGCGCATATATATGTGTGTGAGATAGCCCAACCCTATGTCTTTTCTGCCCTTTCTCCCGTGTTATTCGCTTCGTGGGCCACGTGACTGACAGCCCTGCTGCATTTATGGGTGAAAGTTCCATGGTAGCACTTCGTTAAAACTCTGAGAATATCTAGAAAATGATAAAATTGGTTTCAGTCGCCGTCCTCTTTCCGGATAACCCCGCGTGTTTAATCAAACGGAAGTGCCTCCTCGAGACTCGGATGACTCGAACAATGGTGTCGTTCTTTTCAGCGGCTCCTCATTATGCAGCCTGAAAATAGGAACCGGAAAAAGGCTCCCCTCCTCCAGGAAAATGGACTTTCAGCTTGGATATCTGAATCATCACTGTCATGGATCGGGAACGGATGTTTTATAGGATGCTCCCATCCACACACACCCACTCCCACTTACTTTCCCTGTCCCCGCCACCTATAACCCTTCTTATCTCTCTCCTTCTTCACAGAAGGTAAAAAAAAAAGTTTTCAGAATGAAATCTCGGATGATGTAAATAACGACGCTTAGGAACTCAAGCGTTTCACAAATTGAAAGCTTCACTGATGATGTCTTTTTAAGGACCAATAGATTGTCTGTGGTTTTACATTTGCTAGCCACGGAAAAAGAAAATTTGTTCACGTGTCATTCACTGCCTTCTGTGGTGTATGGCCATCGCTGCAGTGTTGTTATGAAACGTGTCGCCTCAGTGAGAATTGCCTGACAACTACGTTTTTCGTCTTCTAAGTTATCTGGTGGATGTATTAGGCAGAATGACTGTTCTTGCGCTTAAGTTGTTTCCCTTTGTTTGAGGGTGAATACCCTTTGACACTTAGGAGGTAAGAAGGTAGGAGTGGTCGTAGGGAGGGGTAACTTAAGTGGCTCAACGTGTCTAGGGGACGGTATATGGAAGGCGGAACACAAAACTCTGCTTCCGCCGCGTTTACCTCCCCTGATAAATCAGGCATGCGTTTTCGATGGACAACTGAGATAGAAAAAATGTTCCAGCCACAGGCCTGACCAGGCACTTAGACCGTTTTGGGAATGTTTGATTATCATGCACAAACACTGTGGAACTGTCTAAGCCTATACCGTGCTAACTAAAGGCGAGGGAGCGTCAAGCCAAAAAAGTCTATGTCTGAGTATCTGTGTCAGGCTTCAGTGTTCGCATGGAACTTCTATCTTAGCGTTGATGATTTTTTTTTTCTTAAAAAGCCAGCTTGCAAAAACAAATTAATTGAAAAGACATCGCAGGATCGAGGGAAATAAAATCAAAACGAGCATGGCCAGGTAGATGTTTTCTGATATCATGAGACAAATTTCTGGAAAGTAACACTTGCAGGAAGGTTTGCCACTATCGTCTGGTAACCATCAGCCTATAATTTTCTTGCTCCGCGCTGCCTGAAGACTTACCACAAAGTCTTTTCGTCATTTCTTTCCCACAAATAAACCCAACAGGAACACTTTGGCAGCGACCTGACCGAGCAATGAAGCACCAAGACGCCTTCTTCCTGACATTCCCTTTTGCTAGCCTAGCGATTTTGCCAGCAAGCATATCAAAAGAAAGCATGCAACGATTGTCCGTACATTTTAACTAAATTTCTTCTTATTTGTTTTTTCATTTTTCCTTCCTTCCTTTCTTTCTTGTGTTCTTCAATTTTTTTCTTCTTCCCTACGTTTTTCTCTTTTCTGCATCCTTTTCTTTTTCCTTGACAAGCACAGTCCCTGTAGATGATATTAAAAAAATTCAGGACAACAAATGGTGAGGACTACAGGGACCGTTCCATCGGTGATAAGCTCATGAATGAAGCTCACATCGCTCTGGGAGTGTGAGAGGATGGCCACCATAGACCAACTGTCAGCTGCTGGATAATTTCCATGCATTGTGCTGGTGACGAGACCATACCACGTAGAAAGCTAGGGTTTCCTGTCTCAGACGGTCGCCCTTTCAAGTCTTTGATCCGATGCCATTAATCTTATCCTTTCTGCCATCTAGAAGAAGAAATATGGTTCCTTTGTATAGCTTCGGCCAATTGCTCTTTTTATTCTCCAACAGCTGTGTCGTTAATCCACTGCTCTTAATTATAGTGATAATTTGTTTCTTGGCGAAGCGACAAATGAGACATTTGGAAAACCTGTGCCTCCCTGTTTCTATCAGACTTTCTCACTTTGCTCCCTTTCCCCTCTTGCCATCGCCCTAACCCCCGACACACACACTTTTTTTCCTTCTCACATCGGTGGTTCTGGATTCTCTAACCGCCTGAAACGGCAAAGTGTTTACATTTCACTTGTCAAATCGCTTTGCCATCCTCGATTGATGTACTTCCGTCCTGCTCAGCTTGCAAATACAACCCCCCTTTCTGCTACTTTCACCCGGTTTCTCTCACTCACGCTGTCCTAGTCCCTCTCTCTTCCTTCCCCTCCACCCGCCTCCATTTCAAACACGACGCCGACTCAAACGAGCTCCAGAGCCAATTGTCGCCTGGGTTTGGGCAACCAGGAGGATGCTGGAAGATAGAGACGAGCCGTGTGTCAAGGACATTGGGAGTTTGAGGCGCCTGGAGGTGACTGGAGGAGACTGGAGCAGCCTGTCAGCCAGGTTGACAGAAGCCATACATATGGCGGTAGACTTATTTTCCCCAAGCCTGTCTCTGTCTCTGGGGTGTTCATTATGAACTGACTGGCAGCTGGGCGGAATGATAGGTCCCAGCTTTGTGTCGATGGATGTCGCGTTGTAGTGTTTCAGCGAGATTTCCTTTCTTGTAAACAAGGCATAGATTCTTCTTTAATGTTATTTTTTTGGTTGGTTTGTTTATTTATTTTGTTAGTTTGTCTCTTTGTTCATTTTTCTGAGTATTGGTCTGTTTGTTTGTTTGTTTGTTTGTTTGTTTGTTTGTTTGTTTGTTGGTTGGTTGGTCGTTGGGAGGATCGGTTGTGTTTACTTTTCACAGGAAGAGACACAAAGCCAAACATTCTTCCAGTGTGATTTAGTAATTAGTCTGCTAACATGCAAGAAGAGGATTTTTGGCGGGGTAGGAAGGGGCTTTAGCTTTATCTCAGGATTGTGTCGGCTGTGCTTTCCTTGTCTTGAAGAATGCCATACAGAGAATAAACCCACAACGGGAGGTGGTGGGAGGGAGCTGGAATATCAGGTGAGAAGACGAAAGAGTAACGAGATAAAACGAGTGGGGGATAAAAGACAAGCATGAAAATGGACAGGCAGGAAAGCAAGCAGACGGGGACACTAAGACACGGAAGCCGAGTGGTCAGAACGCTGACGTCCAAACCGAGAGGCGGGCCAGTTCGATACCAGCTGTCGGAAGTGGTACCTAGCTTCAAAAAGGGTTGGGGAAGTAAGACAACGAGGGGGAGGAGATGGGCACCGCACTCACATAAAGCTAGCTCCAAGAATAGTGAGGTCTCTAACAGCGCACTTCCTAAGGGTATAGCACAACCTTTACCTTTTAAAACACGGCAGTATTATGGGAACCGTGATATATGAAAGTGAGCAGCATAATGGGGACCGTGGTATATCAAAGTGAAACGGGGACAGTGGCCACGACAGCGAGACTGGGACAGTATGATGAAACAGTAAGACACGATTATAAGACGGGTACAGTCACACACGAGAGTAATGCGTTAAATATCAATTCGTATCTTAAAGTTATGAAAATTGCAATCTCGCTGATACATTAGCTGCTTTTATCAATCAGTTCGCAATCCCCTCAATAGGTCAAGTTGTTGTTGTTATCATTATTTAAAGGGAAATGTGCTTCTATCTATAGGCGATTTCCCAGGATATGTGGGACGCTATGACACGGAATTTGTGAGGAAATATGTGTGGACTTTTTTTGGAGGGGGGGGGGCAATATGGAGGAGTGAAGGATGAATGAAAGCGATGAACGATAAGCTAGAGTAGGTGTGGAAAGGTCGCTACTCCTTGACGCCGCAGGTGTTGTTTACTGTTGCTGGTGCCCTCGTTTCCTGTTGTTGTCTCAGTGAGGTGCTGTCACCACACCTGCTCGTAGGAGGGTCTTTAAATCTAGTCAGGTACTCTTCCCTAAGCCTCATTATCGCTACTTTGGCTTTGTGTGACCTATCTGATTTGAGGAAATGCAGAGTATTACTAGCTTGGCCATCAAACAGTGTCACGGTTTCTTTACCTTCGCTTTTGTATTTCTCTACCCATCTGATTTTATGGCTGGTTTTATGGCTATTCTTCTCTCTTCTTGCGAAATAGTAATGACTTTATGATTTGTACTTTTGTTTACTGCCAGTCGAGTTGGTTTACCAACTTCTTTATTCCCTTCTGATATGGGAGGGTTAAGGTTATGGTTAGCTGTCTCTATGGCTTGTCTCAGCTCAGCTGTGAGGATTGAGGTAAGCTTCGGGAGTCTGATGACAATGACAGTTCTTTATTAAAGAGAGGTAAAATAAGCAAGAAAATGCTTTTTTACCATTTAGCCCTCACCGTTGAAGATGGACAAGATGTCAGGAGAGTCAACTCCAAGTCCGGTCGCTTATGTCTTTGGATCATGAGATCCGTCAGTATATCGGACGGTATATATATATCGTATAGTCTTTGTGGATGATGTTTAGTTTGAGCCTTGTTTTTGGTGTGATTCGGTCCTGGTGTTCTTCTCTGTTGTATTTAGTAAAGTCTTCCTCTCCCTTCGTGTTTTCTATATGTTGGATGTGTTGTTGGATAGAGGGTTGTGGCGTTCTGTGTCTGTGGGGCCGCAAGTAAATCGGTCGGACTGGGTGTTCTGGTGGGAGACTCTGCATCTTGTAGTAGTAGCTGGCTGTCATGTTCTTGATTATCAATTCTGTAGATATCTGTCCTCCCTCAGCCAGCATTTCAGGTTTGGTGTGTATGAAGGACTCCCAACAGCGCTTTTAGCCCCCTGGCCTCCAGTGACTGAAGCTTTTCTATTTGGTTTCATCTTAGATGGACTAGAAATGGAGCCTTCTTCAAAGAAAATAAAAGCAACAACAAACGGTTGCCTCGAAGTCATTAGCTAGCATCCAAGTCCAACTGGTTGACCATCCAGTGTGGAATGATCCTTCACAACATTTGTCTACGTTTCCTGGAAGCCACCCCTCAAGTTTAGCTCAAGTGTATCTGTACTCATACAACCGTCTTCCTTTTGTTGTCTTGCTTTATTTTCCACACTGTTAACCCATCTGACCTTAACGTTCTTTCTTCCTAATTTTAAGGTGTAACGGGTACACTTTTTTAATGATTGGATAAAGTTCAGCGCAAAAGACTGTCGTCCAAAATCTTGATAGGGAATATCTACTAAGAGTTTTGGAAATAGTATCTTTACGCAGTAAAAAAAAAAAAGTTTGTATTCCACGAGAACCTTAACATAAGTCTGTCAAGACAGAGATATTCCAAAGACCACATCTGAAAGGAGCAAACCAATGCGCTAGACATCGGGAAATAGCCTACAGATAAAATCCTTCCTATGGGATTTTACGTTTCCATTCTTCGCTTTCGTATTGAAACGGTTTGAACCAGAAGAATGTCCTGCCGCTGCCTGTGTTGCCCAGCGAGGAAAGTCTGACGGCCCTGCGACAGTCCGATGCCTTCGTCTGACAGACAGTTCGTGAGGTGGCCAGCTCCCTAGACAAAATATTTACATGAGACGTCCCGGGCGCCGAGGTTATCAGTTCATCGTTTCCTAGTCTGCCAATTTCTCTTATATCCCTTACCTTCCTGGCGGCTTCTGATGGAATTCTGCTAAAGAAATCACCCTGCTCCAGTGCTGACAATCTGCTGGCATTTAGGGACAGGTCTGGTGGGGATGGTGGACAAATCGCACTGGCTAACAACAACCTAAGGGCACACCCTTCTCTGTCCTGTAGTTCGTGTCTGGCCACTGTACTTTGCAATGATTTATTCTTCTATTTATCGTGGTCCTCGATCTCTCTTTCTCTCACACACAAACTATATATATATAGTTGCCTCCCACCACCACTGAGATGTTTTCACATTCTCTGTTCCATGTCCTTTCTGACTGTTTTTGTTGTTTACTTTCTCTCTTTTTTTTGTATTTTCTCCAGTGTGGTGCCCAGTGGGATACTGTGAAGTCTTTTTTCAGATCCCGATATTTAAGTTTTTGCAACACCTTCTTCAAGATCTACTCATGTTCTCACAAAAAGGCACATACGTGCACCTCCTCCCCCCACACATACAAATATATGAATTACATATACATATATGCAAACACAGAAACAGAAGAGACACACACATAGTCTATATATATAGAGAGAGATGGGGTCAAAGGCGGAGAGTGACAAACCTGTTCTAGAGTTGTCTGCGTCCCGCTGTCCAAACGGTTCCTTGTCTAGACGCCCTGCCTGTCAAAATGTTTTTTGATCAAATATTGTCACTTAAAGGAACGTTTTGTAAGCTTGCGCTCTTCGCCTTGTGCTGGTGGCTGGGGCGTTCTGGGTGAGAAAAATCGGTTTCTTAAGTTCTACAGATGTGATTGAAGAAAAATAAAATGTGTGAGGAGTGTCAGCTGTGCGGAAACTTTTCCCAAGACCATCCCTTAGATCTCTATTAGTCTCAAAGAGCTCGCCATTTTCAAGTTCCTGAGGATGTTTGCTTATTGAACGCCACGCCTTGAAGACTGTGTCTTCATCAATGTCTTTGGGGAAGCGTTTGCTACTAGGTTTATACTTGAAATCATCTATGATCGCTTTATTTGTCCCAGTCATTTGAATTCAGTGGACATCAAACAGCCTTCTACATTAAACTGTTTTGTCCCGGAATGGACTGATAGCGAATCCGCAATAGTGAGCGAATCAGTATTAAGAGAGTTTGTGAGCCTAAGATAGGACTGAAGATGCTGAAATATAGACTCCTACGCTCGTTACCCAACTCAAGATACTGTCTCACTGGCCGGCAGACTGCTAGTCCCGTCGAAATTGGTCTGTTATCATGTAATCGTGCAATTATTTCCTCATTTACATACACCCTCTCCCAACCCATACACATACAAAGCGTGCATCTTATTCATGGGTAAGCAGCGAAAAAAACTGAGCTGATGCCACTGCTTGCTGGATGCGCAAGCATATGTGTGTGTGTGAGAGAGAGAGAGAATGGGCGTAGTGTTTGTGTGTGTGTGCGCGCGCGATAGTGGATGGGGTGTGGTATGTGTGAAGTTTAGAGTTTGTGTCGTTGTATGTAGGTACAGTACGTAGCCATCATACCTTTATTAAGACTGGCATCAAGTAGCTCTTAAAGAAGCCATTGTTAGATATATGTCAGTGGTCTTGTTATTTTCCAACTAAACTTCGTCAAGATGCACGTTTTCAAAATCTCGGTGAATGCCCCCCGTCCCATGTAGAGGAGTTTTATGTATCACCGTGATACTAAAGCTCGGATCGGCGAAATCACAAAGATCCGCAAATATGGCTAACAAAGAAAGTGTGCGTGTGTGTGCGTCTGCGTGCGCATGCATGCATATTAGCATAAAAGTTTGATTGTGTCCACGGTTAGACCAAAGAAAGTCATGAGAATTGATTGTTCTTTGTTTATAATGTGAATAAAGCCAGCTGTAAATTATTATTATTGTATTTTATTTAGGAACCATTATCAGCTTCTTTTTCTTTTTCTTTTTTTTTTTTTTCTTTTTTTTTTTTTGAAGATTTTCTTGCCTCAATTTGTCTTGCACGTTCACTTTGTCATGAAAAATGCCTGACATTTGCTTCAAAAATGTAATATCTTTGGTTACTTCATGTTATAAAATGCTTTATGGAATTTTTTTTTAATAATGGAATAGCAGAATTGCACTAATTTTAAAAAATCTTCACCCTCAAGCCCTCAAAAGGAACACAGCCCGTTATGAAAACTGCATGCCTGTACAGAGCCACGTACACACCTGGCAAAACAAGAAGTGTATAAAATGACGCATGTACAGACCTACAGACACATCCCATGCACGTACACGCAGGCAGACTGGCAAACATTCCGAGGCTTATATACACGGACCTCGTACAGCCAGATCGGTAGCAAAACCGCCTTTTGCATTATTGATTGTCGATATTCAATTTTCTGCAAGTTAGTTTTTACGTTTTTGAGATGCCAGCAGTGACACATTCATTCGTCTGACACTAACTGACAAGAATACCGAAAGTATCCAATTGCGTCAGCGTCGTCTGCTGCAGACGCTGCGGGGTCAAGAGGTTATGGAAGGTCTACGGGCACGTCAAACTTGGCATTTGATTTCCTCTTTCCAAAAGCTATGTTGCTGTGATAAGGGGAGTGAGGAGTGGGTCAGGGGTTCACAGACTACATTTGTTGTGGGCAAATATGTATTCCCCGTGTCACGTCTGTATAAACAAGACATTCTCCAAATCCCTTTAAACTAGCCTCAAAACATATCAACAACAAACAAATTTTATTTGCCTTTCATATTTTCCGCAGACGGTGGTGCTCTGACTCTGGATGACCTCTCTAACTTCACAAACAAGACAGTAAAGAATGAATATGTGACAGCTTCATCTACTTCCGACATCTCTCGGTCAAGAGGTTGCGCATCCCCTGTTCGTGTACGTATGTGTTTGCGTGGATTACAAGTACTGCGCCTGACAGGAGACAGAACAGTATATTCAAGTTTCCCAGTCATATAGTACTTAAAAGAAACGGAAAACACTTACCTGGAAAAATAGATGGTCGGCCTGTAGCTATCCGCCGAACGCTCTCACGAATCACAGCACGACATTCTGCTAAAGAGCCGTCTGCCGGAATAGTCAGACCACAGTCACGAAAGACGCTCAACCTGGGGCTGTTTCCATGACTCGGACGTATCTAGATATCCTGGAATTAATTTACCTCCAGTCCTCGGCTACGGAGTATGCTGAATCGGTAGCTATGGAGAAAACGCAAGGCAAAGCTATAGTTTTGGTTGGTATTAAGGTAAGCAGCCGTTTCATCCGACCCATAGCTACTCGCGAGTCAAGTTTAGTCCCGTTCCTAAGATGAGGTCAGGTAAGCTGCTAGGTCATTTCTAAAGTTCACGCACTTCCGGTGGAACGTGGACGTGACGTCGTATGGTTTTATTGTTTTAAGGAATATGCTGGACGACACTGCACTAATGGCTTCCAGTTTCCTTTTTTGTGAGAAGTAAGGCTATTTTAAAAAGCATCCACATATTTTTGGACCCCGTAAGTGGAAACAGAAAAAAATTGCTTTTTGACATTTGGTTATTTCCAAGTTCAAGCTATGACATCAAGCGATTCAAGCAATATGCAAATTAACTTATACTTATAGCATGCCGCAAAAGAAAGAACAGCACAGAAATGGTTTGTTAAGCTTTGATGGAGGAAATGCACCACTTACCGTGCGTCTCTGATGATGTAAAAACGATCTTTAAGGAACTTTCGGAGCTAACTTCACGCAGATATAGCAGAAGACCTCACCATCTCAATAATACCGTGGATAGTCGCCTGAATGCACTGGGGAAAGTGAGAAATTTAGACCAACGGGCATTTCACGGACTGACGGTGGGACTGTAGTATAGCACTTTACACCACTATTTAAAGGTTGCTCAAAGCACTTGACAAAAGAGATAAACATACAAAAAGAATACTAAATACGGTCTCAAAACAAACAGTTCACGGTTATGTAACTACTCATGTTGAGAAGGTGAAGGCCATCAGCATAGATGCAGTCAGTACCGCTACCAACATACAATAGATCAAAGATCAAGTCCGCACTTGTTGACTCACGTAGATCGAGAATCTAAAACAACGGTTAAAATGTTGCGAGGAAAATAGACAGTAGAGCGAAAAGCCTTGAACACTGCATGTGTGAGGAATTAAACCAGCTAACAACAGACCGGAGTGAACACAAAAATGGCGTTTGAGACATTCGACAATGAAGAAGGCAACACCAGGGCACAGACTCAGAAAAAGAATACAGAACATTGGCAGCTACTAAAAGAACAGATCAACAATATTCAACAAACACCAAACACGAAGAAAACCCAAGTATACTACCAGAAAAAAAGGACAGGGAGAGCTTCTAGCCGGTAATGCGAAGGGACATCACTCTTCTTCCTTGCTGTCATAAGCTTTTGATCAGATTGGATTATCGTCCGTGCTGGAAGATGATGTACATGTATGATAGCGTATTATATCAGCGCAGTTCTTTGACAAAGGAAAAACCTTCTCCACTCCTGCTGACATCGCTTGTTGACCGTGTGATTTGTTGTCAGTTACGACTCCCTGTGATTCTGGTTCCATGATTACAGTGGAGACGAATGGAAAATAGTTCACCGGAGACTGCGAATACAAGAGTTTCGAAATCGCGAAGACAACAACCAGTTACATGTATAGTCAACAGAAAAGGTCCGATCCTTGTCCAACTCTAGACCGCTTGTAACAAGAATGACCTTGTCAGAATTATGACAATAAAATATCTAAGTTTTATCTTATCTTTTTGATTCACCAGTTCTCTCGCCATCAGACCTTCACTTCTTCCGCTCTATAAACGTATTTGTCAAAGAAAAATGCTTTCAGGAAAAGGTGGACAAAGTTTATTGGAATCCGAGATTCAGATTTTATGCAAATCGAATAAATGCAATGACATCACGCTATTATTAGCTTGCTGAGAATAGTGGTGCTTATTCTGAGTTAAAATATCAATTTCGGAAAGAGTAATGTGATTTGAAAATGGACAGTTTAGAAAGTTAAAACTTTTAGAATGGCCCAGTACGCTGACACAGATGCAAGACGTGGGTGGGCGCCTCTCTCGGGAGTTAGAACTTTATGCCTCTTGTACTTAAGACAATCCGTAGTCCAAACAATCTTGTAACTAAAAAGTTCGGTAGGAAGTGAAGATGGCATTCCTGTCCAATCGTTCAGCACCAGATGTTAAAATAACACAACGTTAAATGGTCTTTAACTTTCCCAGCCCTGACTAAGACATGCGTGGTCGGGAATGTCTCTCGGATCAATCAGGCTGTCGTCTGGGTCTTCGTTTATCTTTGCATCACGAACCTGCAACAGACATTTATTAGATTGGCTTTAATTGGCATCTTGTACCTAATTTGACTCGTATATTTTGCCCACATTTTTTTCTTGAAACATTTCCAGGACTGTACTTGATGAGAACTGCCTTTGTTTGTCATGAAAGATTAACTGGCGCCAAAGAAGAAAACTTCGCTAGCAAGACTGTAGATATGAAGTAACGATTAACTATTAGATGAAAATACATAAAAAAATCTCTAAAGGGTGTCTTGAACTTAACTGTTCGACCTTTCGGAATGACAAATATGACAAAATCTGGCAAGTACCCTTACTTGTAGGTCCATGACTACATCGTTATCCACCACCACCAAGTCTGTTGCTGTTTCTGTGTTTATTGTTTATTGAAGGGCACATCACAAGGATCGATACTGATGTTTTTGTTTCTGCTGCTGATAAATTACCTCGCGCAAAAGGTTGTCGTCCCTTGAGGCACGCTTCCAGATGACGCAGTGATATTCGCGCATTAATGATCAGAGAGATAAGAGCAATAATGGATCAAAACTTGAAAGCCGACCCATGCAATCCCTGAGGCGCTGTGGCTTTGTGGTTCGTTGTCAATCACAGTGAACCTCGCAAAGAGGAAGCTGACAATTACCCAACGGTCACCACGCAGTCATGCACCGCAATCCATGTTTGTGGTGATGTTTGTTGTGTGTCACAGACTGGATTTGTTTAATAATAATCTTTAAAAAAAATTCTTTCTCAATCTGTGTGTGTGTGGTTTTTTTCTTTGTATATCCTAGACTTTAGAGTTCAAGCATTATAAACAATTGTCTGTCCTGTTGATCGAAACCACTCGTTCCGCCATTGTTACAGTTTGCGCAAAGAAGGTAAGATGCTAGCGTGCTCACCTGTGCGTGTACAGCTCTCCGTGTACTTTTGTGACTGGTTGCATTATTAAACCAACCCATTACCTTGTTTCTTTCTATCTTGTTTGTCCTCGTGTCGTCTAATTAATGTCTTTTCTTGCTTTTGTTTTTGGTTTTTCGTTAGCTCCAAACTTTTTTCTGATTTCTTTTCATTATCCTAGACAATCAGTGACGCAATGATCATGATGGAATGATAGTCCGGTTTATGTCTTTTCTTCTCTATTTCTGTCTTTCCCTTCTGACCTTTTTCTTCCATTTCCTCTCTATCTCCATCTTTTCTTCGTCTGTTCTCTACCTCTTTCTTCCATGAATGTCCTCTCCCCGCCCCCTCTTTACTTTGTGAAGAGTTCCAAGGAATCTTACAGAAACGTGAAGCTTAAACACTGAGACGCCAAGAAAGGAAGCTAAGCAGAAGATATGGAGCTCTGAATGCACGCTGGTGACCGGGGAAGTGAAAAAAGGAAGAGAAAGCGGGTCCTCGCTTTACAAGGGAGCACGATGCCTGTGCCGGCTGATAGCGTTTATGACTCTGCCAGTTCTAAGGAGAACAAAGTGAATTATTTTCATGTCTTCTGACGACTATTTGCATGCAGCAACAAGGGTTAATCAGTATTGATTGCGCTGGAAGTGGGTGATTTATGCCGAGGTCAGCAGGACCTCGACTCCCGCGTTCGGGTAAAGAAGGAGACTGAAGATGCAAGATGCCGGCTTGCAGGGGAGATGGAGGGGAGGGGGAAAGGGACAGTGGGGCGTTGGGGACGTGGTTGTGGTATGTGGGGAAATGTTTGTTGCTAGCCCACCCTGGTCCTGGGGTGGGTACAGAAGTCCGCGCTCTCGATCTGTTGAGCAGATAATTAATGGCACGAACCTGATAAAACTCGATAGAACCTGCAGGAATTTTTGTGTTCTTTGTATTCTTTCAATTCATCGTGTTTGAATTCTTTGAGCAGTCCACGCACGTAATACAAGTTCGTGGTCCACGTGTAGACGTGTTTGCCTTGGTGCTGGCGTTGCTATCGACCACTGTAGTCAGTTGACGAAACTCTCCGTGTGTAGGTGCGTGTGCACATGCACGCACGCACGCACGCAGGTGTGTGTGTGTGTGTGTGTGTGTGTGTGTGTGTGTGTGTGTGTGTGTGTGTGTGTGTGTGTGTGTGTGTGTGTGTGTGTGCGTGTGTGTTTTTGCTGCAAAACCTTCGGCACTTTACTCATAAGCAGTGAGCTGATCGGCTACCTGGTGAAGAAACCTAGAAGACCACACGAGATGAGACAACCAGTGAACCCATAGGCGATATTCCTTTCATTATCCTCTGGTGCCCGTATGTCCTAGCTGCTTTTGTCTTCCAATTCTACAGATCACCGTGTATCAAAGGGGGCTGAAGGCTATAGATACGGCGTGTCTGTTCAACGCTAATACAGACACAGAACCATATAAATCCCAATCGTCCTTCGTCGGCTCACCAATCATCCCATTTAGAAAGGACATCACTGATAAAGATGTTTCTGGAAAAGGGGCAGAGATTGGTCCAAATGGCGATGAGTTCAACAGAAAGGATACTTGCACACGAAGGGGAGTTCTTTGTCGAGCACAGTGGCAGAAGAGGACTACATTTTCACACTTTAGTTGAAGACATGTGCACACCTACCTTTTCGACAGTTTTGAAGACCCGATAGAAGTTCCAGAAGGCCAGTTTTTCTAGGTCGTCCTCACTCCAGCGTCGACGTAAGAGCTCAGCAAAGAGATACGGGTAGGTCGATGTATCCTTCAGACCGCCGACATGGCTGAAAGGAAAAAAATAAAATCACGTGCATATTTGACGAATAATTCTGGTAGGTTACCTGTGTTATGAAGAATACGATATTTTTTAATATGAGGTGGATTTTCGCTCCCATCACTGTAGTAGTCACTAATTTGACTGGTAACATTCGACCACCCTTACAACACAAACAACGAATTTAGGTATATATAAAATAGTAATCCATGACGTATTGACTAGCTAAAGATAATCAATAGTAGTATGTTCCAAACGTATAACAGTCATAGAGAAAATCTAGATGTTTACAGTGAATCAACTACGGGTGCAACCTAATAACAATTTCAATCATAATGCAATATTAGAACTAAAGACGTGATATCTGAAGTGGAAAAATAAGTATGTCACCTATTACAGCGTACATTGCAACACAATTTATATCATATTGTGATAGAAAATAACATATTGATGGGTTTTTAAGTTAATAAACAAATCTGTGCTAATGATATACCTGTGCGGCTGTGCGCTTTGAAACATACGTGATCCATCCACACACACAAAAACACACACACGCGCGCATACACTCATGCATGATTAGACACACACACACAAACACGAGATAAAATACTTCCACAAACACTTGTTACGTGCCGGCTATATACAAACTTTGACAAACATAGTCACAAATTCGACGATAGGATTCCAGTTACGAACGGAAGGAAGGAAGGAAAATATCAGAAGGATGCTGTTCAGTGCGAAAACACTCACTCTGCCCCGTCAAAGTCAGACCCCAGCCCGATGTGATCAGGGCCAGTGATAGACTTGATGTGGTCCAGGTGATCTGTGTGGTCAAGTAAATCAGCATCTCATTAGTCTTTCAGCGCCACTTAATGTTGTTTTTTTTTGTGATCGCGACAGCAATGTTTATTTGTAACCTTTATTATACAACGAAAAACATTAAGTGTGCTGGTGTTGATGGTATCGATATAGAATGATGTACACATTTGTCGTGATTAATACTTGGGCTGTTTTTATTATTTAACCTTTCACTTACAGGTAAGTGGCCTTGTAATATAATTCTATTTTGTGTTGTTCTAATTTTTAACTTCCATTTCAGACAGAAGTAAGATTCATCAGAATGTTGTACACATCAGAAATACACAGTTCGGCTTTAGTGTCTCTAAAAACAAGGTTTAGCGAACGTTAACTTTAAAGTCAACTTCAAGCTTATCTTAACATTATTGAGGTCAAGCATGAGTCTGCGAGTTACTTAGTGCTCATAAACATTGGAGGTCAAAGGTCAGCTTACCTGCTACTTGACTGATAGACGCCGTCCTGTTGTCGTTGCCGTACACGGTGTCGACGGTGCAGTTGATGAAGTCGGGATAAAAGTTGACCATGATGATGCCCCCCTTGTCGCGCTGCAGGTAATGACGTAAGCAAGGTCACATGACCACCTGACTGCTGTATATGGTCAGTTACACACTGATGCACACAAACTATTTGACACAGTTCGGCAATGTCCTCTAGACAAGTGTGCAGCGTGTTTTGGATTTACAGCAAAGTACACTGCGAAGGTGTGCAACATTTTGTAAGACTTCTAACTAAAGACTTTCTCACATAGTGAATAACTTTCATGTACAAAGCCCTCTTTTAATTCCTCCCGATCTTTGAATAAGTCGGACTTTGTTTCTATCATAAAATCTTTGCTTAATCACCTCCTGAAAGTGGACTAGACATTAGGTTTGTTATAAAGCCCACGAAGAAATAATAAGAAGAAGGAGGAGGAGGAGACTGTGTGATATATACAGTGCACAATCACTTTCGCGAAGGAGCATCCTCTCATGCTTGAGGCAAGAACGAGACATGGACATCATACGAAGGACGGAAGGATAAACAGTAATAATTTCAGTCTGTCTCTCCCAGTTCCCCTTCTTCTTTTTCTCTTTCTTTCTTTTCTCCTTCTGATCTTAACAAATAACCTTAATATTATTGGCTTACAACTACTTTCACATTGCACAGTTTTGTTGTCTTTGATATAATCGTAAGAACACAGGAAGACAAAAATCACTTGTGCAAAACCGCGAGGAAAGTCGTTAGGAGCAAGAGGGTTAAAGAGCAATTAGAATTTATATGCGTGGTGCTATGTGTCTTCAAGACAGTCACCCTTCGACAAAGCTACGACACACTGTGTCACACTGCGACACTTGCACGTGACCTGTACCACGTGCTCCTGTATTCAGCACGGTCCCAGACTCCGCAAGATTTCCCCATTTGCACATGACATCTCGCAAATTTGGGCTATTTGCACACAACAAACATCGTTCCTCGGTAGGGACAGTGTTCAGATGCCAACAGTTTTTGTCTGTGTGTCCAACCTCAATCTCTCGTTGTCTCCAACTTTCATATGACTTTTGTTTAACCGCCCCTAGAATATAATCTTGAAAGAGTAAACCGAGTGAGTCAGAAGATGGAAGAGGGTTTCAGAGCAGACTGTACACAGCCCAGTCTGGGAAAGGATGGAGAAAAATCAGATCTTTTATGCGCTGACGCCAGATGTGCTGTTAAGTTTTGAAGCAGGGTCCAGCACTTATCGCAGACTGCAAGCATTAAAGCGGGACCTGCCAGCAAACCTTGACAGTGGAAAGACGATCAGAACTGCAAGCACACGGAGCTAAGATCGACCTTCCAGGAAGCCCTCATGGTGGAAAGAAGATCCCACCTGCAAACACGCTCACGATTGTGAAAACAAAATGAAATCGACCAGCCAGCAAACCCCGAAAACGTACCCCTCTTCAAGCGCACCCATGTCAGTGGCAACAAGATAAGGTCAAATGAAGAGAAAAGTTTAAAAAGTCGAAAGGTAGAAAGAGGATCCAACCTGTAAACACACCCACAATCATGGAATCACAATCAGAGTGATTCACCAGTAAATCTCTAAAGCAAGATGAGATGGACGCACCACCAAGGCCAGGACATCATCAGGGACGTTGCGGCGATGAGGGCAGATGGCGAAGGCGGAAGAGTGGCTGAAGATGACGGGGGCGACTGAGATGTTGAGGGCGTCGTACATGGTTTCCACGGACACGTGAGACAGGTCGACCATCATTCCCAGTCGGTTCATCTCGCGGACGACGCGCTGCCACAGAGACGGAGTCAAAGAACTGTTAGCATGTGTGGCCTGTAATCGGCAGCTGAATCATGTACACGCTCCAAAACATACGTTTACGACAGAGAAAAAAATAAACACATTAATCATGATAAAGCCCGAGATTTGCTTCATTAGTTTCGGATAATGGCAGAGTTTTCGGGTATTAATAGGGTTTTCAGTAGTAATAGGTTTGAGCATTTGTTCCTCCAATAATTAGGATTCAATGGTTGCCAAACCTGCTGTTAGGTAACTAATATGTGTGTGTGTGTGTGTGTGTGTGTGTGTGTGTGTGTGTGTGTGTGTGTGTGTGTGTGTGTGTGTGTGTGTGTGTGTGTGTGTGTGTGCGCGCGCATCTGTGTCGATGTGCATGTGTGTGCGTGCGTGTGTGTTTATGAACGTTCATTTATTACCTGCCCTACAAAGGTGTGTGTTCATGCGCCTGTATGTGTACCATGCGCTTCGAGCCCGGCTGGTGCTGGGGAAAGTGGCTATGCAAACGCTGTTATTAAATTATTATAATATACTTCTTATTGAGAATACGGTTAACGACTTTTTCTGCGTCTACACTGGACATTACAAGGTTAACTGATGTCTTTCATTACGATGGACAAAAATAACAATTTGTGGGTTGATTTAAACGACTAACAAATCCCTTGAAGTAGTCTTCCTTTGGTTAGGAAGGTTACTGAGTTTTTCTTCTAGTCGTACTTCTTTATAGCGTTCATGGGGGTGAGGGGGGATAAAGAAGTTTTCCCATTAATTGAACGACTAATTTGCATCTCCTACGTTAAGAAAAAAGTAGGAGTATGTCTACGTGTGTGGAATGTGGTTACATATTAATGTAAGTGGTGCGAACCTATTACAAACAGGTAAGAAAGTACGTTTGAGATGATGATTCGTGTTAACTTAAACCTGTAACCCCTTATGGGGAGGTCAAACAATAACTTCTGACCTGCGTACCACCGGCGACCATGTGGCCTGACGCTGTCTGACGGACACACCCATTGCCGTTACGATACGCAGGTCAAAAGGTTAACCTACTGTAAGTGATATACAGGCTCGACAAAAATGTCGGTACTCATAATTGCACATACTTCCCCAAATGGTGACAAGCCGTGCCAGACAGGTGTATTGTAGCGAGTACATAAATAGTTGTCAGCCCTGAAAAATTGACGGACAAGTGATACATTCAGAAAGGCAAACAAGTTCATTTCAGTAGGTTTTATTTAACGAAGTGCACATATGTGTTCTTTTTCAATTTTAAGACTACATGGAACTACCAGAACTATTAAAACCAAATCAGACATAATTCTGTTTCACATGTGACACAGTGATTAAGTTCTAAGTACTTTCATCCGTATTGAGGTAATTTTAAGGTGGTCGGTACTGTAATTTATTTTTTTTAAAATATATATATATAGAGTGTATCAATAAGAAAGACACTACAGAGATTACCAGACAATTATCACAGTATTTACTCACTCATATAGAGTAAGAATTAGTTCTAATTCTCACAATCTCCGAGAAAGTGTAACAAGGCGTGTGAGAAGAAACACGTGACTGAGATCAGCGTTGTTCACGTAACGCTCACCACGGTGTGTTGCAGCTCCACGTTAACGTCATGTAACGGACCCCCAGCTCGTAGTGTGTCCGCAGGACTGCCAAACTGCTGTCAATGAGATTCCCTCCTTCAAGACCGATGAGTGAAGCAAACTTGCCGAGATGAAAGGCATCGAGTATGCCTAGAAATGCAAGACGTTTTATCAGAGCAGTCAAGCGGTCTTGTCGCTTCACGAGACCCGGAAGCTCGCTAAAATTCACGATTAATTCTCTTTTGTAGCCACTTTGTTGGCAAATAAGCTTACAGTGGAAGGGTATTGGAAGGTGGTGGGTTTGATTAGGAGCAGAGGGTAGGAAGGTGAGATGCAAATATTGTGTATCACATGTTAGTCATCCCCGAAAGTTATTAAGGGATTTTAATAACGAATGAGTGCGGGCTTTGTGTTTAGTAGCGATGCAAAGTCTTTTATTTTTGTGAAGTAGTTTATAAGCATTTTAGTAAAGAGAAATAAACACACCATCGGCGGTCGTCACCATCTCGAAGAAGTCACTATATTTCCGAGTAAAGCGCTTGATCAGGTCGACTGACCGCAAGCCTCGGGTGACTGCGTCTTTGTACTGGGAACGGCAGTCGGAGTACGCGGACCACATCTGACCACACACATCATCATCATCATCATCATCATCATCGATTAATTAAAATGCATATTTTCCCCGAGTTTTAGACTATTTTACAGTGAAAGAGTGAAAGAACGAATGCCAGGCAACAGACAGCTGTTATTTTCTAAGGCTACACAAGCCTCAGACACAAGGCAGTGAAGAAGTGGACTACCTGTGCTCCTAGGAGCCCTTCACGTATCCGCGGAATATCCGTCTGACTAGGGTGTTTGGCTCGCGGCAGAAAATAGTCCCACATATTTTTACTCAGGTCCCAGCCAGACATCTGGCCCTCAAAGTCTATCAGGAGATGCCATGCCAGGTCGTTGTGCCTGCAACACGGTGAGATATCTATGGTGAAACTGTCAGTCTGCAACAACATGAAATAACGGAACACCACCAAAGCCAGGTAGGCAAGGTAGGTTGTCGGAATTCAAAATCGACATACTTTTTTAAAATATCATCATTGGAGAGAATTGTTTTCCATCTTTCAAAACTTTTCAATGGAACCTTACATTGTACCCGACACATAGCTACCCACCCATCTGTTAGAGGCACTTGCTTCAGCAGCCTTCTGGCAGCCTGCAGATGCTCTTCTGTGAAGGTAACATCATCCAGCAGAAAGGACAGGCTCCTACTCACTTACAAAAGAAGACATTCTTATTATTAGTGGTACATGGGGTAGTTATAACACTAAAACCTTGCACAGGTTTTTAATGTCATTTTTAAAATTGCTAGGAGTGAAACAGAATCTCTTCAAAGAGAAGTGTAAGCAGAATATGAAATTATAATTTTTTTCCGACCTAGGCAGGGCATAAAGTAAACGAGATTTTGTCTTTGAATGAAGTTACTCGAAAAGACAATGTTGAATTTGGAAAGAGAATCCTCAGTTTGCAAAATAAAGTTGTATTGTTTCTACTTTAGTTTAATGTAACAAAATTATTTACAGTGACAAAATTACAACAAATCCTATCGGACAGCCATGGAGGGAATTCTGTGCACGACACAAGAGATAAGATTACACAAAACATGTCAACATGTCCTATATAGGATTCCTAGTCACGTTTAGGGGCAAGTGTTACACCTGACTGCATCACAGATAACAGATGTAGACAAACGTACAGGCATGTATACCTACAAAAAGTATGTAGCAGCCAGAACTACCTATAGTGCCAAGTCAAAATGTGTGTATGTGTGTTCATGATGTGAACAGAAGTACCGTTTAGAATTATTTATATACACTATAATCCCTATGACAGTGCTTCACTTTCGAAATAAATAATGAGATTAAAATCAAGAGTAAGTATATTTTTTTCAATGCGGAAATTCTTTAATCACTCTTTCTTGTGCTACAGATTGACAGAAAGCTCGCCGTGTAAACTACTTAGTATGCATGTTAATGACAGGGTTACCTGATAATGAATGTCGGTCGCAAGCTGATCCTGAGTAGTCCTCACTGTCTAAACAGCTATCCTTAACCGCATTTGCTTCCGTTGCTGGGAATTGTATTGTCATAATTAATATTTCGATATCTTGGAAAATTTCATTCTGTCGGATTTATGCAACAAAAATGTTTAAAGACATCCAAACCCTTATTTCTCTGTTAGTGCCTGTTACCTCTTTGTGTCTTCTGGTTAGTACCGACACAGTAGCAACTTATCTTGATACAGTGCTTATTTCAGTTTTGGCAGTGACAGTCAACACAGAAAGTACAATCACACAATCCGGGTTTCTGAACATTCACTCTCAGACTAACATGTGTGGGTTAGTACTGCAAGGCTGGATAGAGTTTCATATTATTCTTCCCTGAATAGGATCTTCCAAGGACCGCTATACATTGTTACTGCTACAATGAGATGAATGAGACAATTCCGTAGAGCAGTAACCGACACTTTGACCACAAGTCTACCTTTCTGCACTTGTCCATCCGACTGCTGGCCATTGTTTGTGTGTGGACTGGCGATGTGTACTACTGTGACGTGTACAAGTTTTTCGCGCGCAAACCACAGGTAAAATTAAATAATAAATGAATGGATGTATTTTAGGAGGTGAAACTTGCAGCATATATTTACATGCATTGTGTCTATTTATCCTAATCTTTGTAAAACCGGGATGGCCTGGCTGGGTCTTTAAGTCCACATCATTCTCCTGACAGACTTACAGACCACACTGACAATAACAAGAATATAAATCACGACAGTTACTTGAGTGAATGTCCGTCTTAAGATATTATCGCAACAGACTTCATTGTCTAAACTTGTCTTTACTTAAGTGGATTGTTTCTGTTGCTGAGGGGAATAGTATATCGTGTATTCGAATATTACATGTCACTTTTACTTACACAACAAAAGCAGGCAGACAGCGGGCAGAAGCATCCTTACGATTCTTCTCGGTCAGACAGATGTGTCGTGGTGCCCTTGTATACAACTGGTGATAATTTTAAGCCACTGCAACTGTACCTTTACGATGTACCCCAATGTACCTACACTGCACTGCACCCTCAGTGTTATCGGACACATGGGATTTTTTAAAATATCTTTGTACCTGTCCGTCGGCCTTTACTTATTTTTACTCTCCTGGAAAATATGATTGTTCTCGAAATAGCTGGCGGGATAAGAACAGTGTAATGACATAATACATTAATTTATTGCAGCACTCTCTTGCAGTGACTTTTAGTCTCTTTGTGTGAGAGAGTTACAGAGAGCATGCAGTACAGAGTAGTATAATGTTTTCAATTTAGGTCAGCTTACATTTCTAATTTTATTTTATCTCCTCTCCTTCTCCACTGTAGATATGTGTGTGAGCACATGTTTATAGCCAATTAAGCAAGGCGATTTTTTTATAACAGAAATGTAGAAATAGTGTAAAGCCGCATTTAACGAGCAGGTCTATGGCAACTGACTTTCCATGAGAAAGAGTTGTGGGGGGCTGATGTTTTACACCAAACCATTAACTGAGACTATATCAAGGCAAGGCAGCCAGTCCTGTAAGCAGATGCCACATGCAGAGAAAGAACATCGTGCGCACGACGAGAGCTGAACCGAGAGCACCCAACCTTCACTTTATTGGTGACAGGACCTTCCACGAGAAAGAGAGCATCCACATCCATGCGCAGACGCACTCTCCACGTGCCCTTACCCAGAACCCCCGGGATGAGCTCTGCTGATGATGTTGAATTTTCTCTCATACATGCCAGACGTACGTTCCCTACCCAACACACACACACCCTCCACTCTTGCCACTGATAAAATCAGAAACCACAGATCCCGCATTTGGCCTAAAGTATATCAACCACTGAAACGTCATCATCTCGAAAGAAAAGTAAGATCAGATACCCCTCTATGCTTTTCTTCCTACAGAATGCTGCCCTTAAACTGTCTGTTCCCTGCAGAGTCATGACCTCCAGTTAAGATACCTTTGAACATCAGCAAGGTAGACCTTTGGTCATGGTGTCGGCTACTCTCTACAGATCGAATTGCCTCATTCATGTCATAGCATCAACAACAAATAATTAAGTTTCACATCAGAATGTTTCCCCCTTTCCAATTTCAGACTCTTCTGCTTTGAAATTTTGAAAACTACTGCCTTTGCTGAGTGTGCCTGTCGTCCAGGTGCATTTCTGTGTTTTCTGCTGTTGTTGAAATAATGGCGCACTAGCTGTAAAATGGGCGTTTCCAATCTTCTCCCATCTTTCTGTTTCATCCATTCTTTCATTCGATTAACAGGTCGTCTACATCTGAACACAGAGCATCCATCATTCCTCTTCACTGGCTGGTCGTTACTGACCTTTTCCCCTTTGTTTTTGTTATTATTATATTTTTGAACTTGAAAAATTATCTTCCGCCATTAACATCATAGTTTCATGCATTGTTATACAGCAAATTTTCACTACCCTACCAAAGACACAAAGTACAACAAATTTATAGAGTAGAAGTCTACTGACATTTGCTGGCATTTACATTAATTTACTGTGTTTTATCCTTCCATTGCAGTTCTCCCCAAACTATAATCATTTATAACGATATCGTTCAATCCAATCTTCTAAGACAAACAGTTAAAAAGAGAGCACAGTGACTCCTGCCAAAATCCTGTTTACTGTTCGGACATCTGTTATACTTTTTCAATCAATGGAGTATGATTTATAGCTTAAGCTACTTAGCTAGATCGCGTCTGCTGCCAGGGTTGTTCCATCGTACACACTACTTAATAATATCCTCCTTGCGCAGGACATGTTAAGGCCATTTTAGAAGCAAAATATAAAAAAAATTTGAAAGCTGCTGCTGCTGCTGCTGCTGGTGCTATGGTGGTGGTGGTGGTGGTGCTGGTGCTGGTGGTGGTTGATGTAGGACTTGTATAGTGCTGTATCAACCTTAGAGAAAAGTGTGCTCATCTCACATTTAACAGCATGAAGAGAACTATGTATTGACTTTTCACACACAACAACACGTTAAACTTTGCAGCAAAAAATGGCATAAATCTGCATGCATGTTTGCTGTTCTTGCATGACTGGGAGTATGACTAGAAATGTTTTTTTTTTAAATCCATCAAATTTGAATATAGATATGTGAATAATAACAACACTGATGGATAAAAGGATTGTTTATTTGCCGTTGTTAAATAAGCATCTCAAATTTCAATACAAATTGAACGTTTAATATCATGTCTTATAAGAATAGTCTCAGATATATTTCCTTAAATAAACATGTTTAAGTAAAGTTCAAAAGCAAATCATAAAATGGTGAAAGGTGCCATAAATATAAAATACTTGCAAAAATTTTACACAAGATTTTTAAATGTTGAGCATAGGCTTTGCAGCGTAGTGACCGACAAAAATAAATTATTAGAAAAATGTTTTTCATCAAAATAAAAATTCATTGTCAACAGCAGTGCCAGAAAACTGAACTCTTCTCATCACTGAAGAATCATGCATATATTCAACATTATTCAGCAACACAAAGAAAGTCTGCTGCTTATATTCCTATGGATATGTAATAACTTTACATATATGATTATGATCACAACACTGTAAACTGCAAAAATGCTCATAAGAAAACTATTGCTTACAGAAGCATACTCTGAGCAAAATATTTCCAAAACCAATAAAACATGAGGTATTCTCATATATAAAACAGAAACAATGTTGTGCATCCCAATGCTTCTGTATCCCAACAGTATTAAAACAACAACAATAACAATAAGCACATCATCAAATCAGAAAGGCCATTTAATGGTCATGAGAAAAAACATGACATGACAGCTGAGATTCTATAGAATAAGAGATTCTTTCTTCCTTTAAACTGCATTGGAAAGGATACCATGACAGTTCTTTATAATGTATATGAGATTAGAATATCAAGATGCCATGTGTTCAGGTTTTGCTCCAGCAAAAATTGCAGGCTAAAATATCATGACAAAGCACATTTCATTTTCCCCATAAACCAAGAAACCATAGAAGCCTATAGTCTATAAACAATCTAGAGAAATACAAAACTTGTTCCAATAAAAACTCACAGAAAGTTAAATCTCATACACAAAACATATCATCTCTCTTCTCTCCCCACTTCATCTAAAATTCACATTTCACACTTTATTCAATCGGTTTATTTTGCTACCAAAATCCTTCGTTTTTACATCCTTGTCTCTTTTCAAAGTCTATCAACTATGTATCTGACAAATCTCATGTGGTTACAGCTGGAAATGTTGGCTTCCCAAAATCAATCAATAGTATGCTTTACCTGGCAATCAGTAATTTCATCTAATTTCCCAACAGAATTTGATAAATTAGTGAATAGCAAATTCAACAGCTTTGCTCTAATTGATTGAACAAAAGGTGACAATACTGTCACTGCTGGTACTTTAATGCCAGCATTGAAATTTTCAATGTCACTTACTAGCCTGGTTGCAGTTTATTTATTCTTTTCATACCATTATTCTTGCTTCCATGTATAATGTTATTTGGTTCTCTATTATTTTGTAGAATTAATTCCCCTTCTTTTGGAAACCTGACCTACTGCTTCCAAACCTACTAAACTACAGCAACTTTAACAACAATCTCATCTGTGTGATGATGCCGTAAAGGCAGATTTTAAATACGGCCAAACCAGTCAGATAGTTCCTCCAAAAATGTTTCAAGCATTATAAACACAAACTTTCACATTTGTAAATAGGAGATCGTGCATATAACTACAACAAAACTACAGCAGTCATGGTCCATGATAAAACCCGTCAAAGGGAGGCAAGATGAAGAATAATACATGTAAAATACATGTCAAATAGCAAACAACATTTGCAAAATTAGTTCTCTTTCTCCGTTCAGTTTGCTTTCATGTTTACACAATATTCAGCAGGGAAGGCTAAAAAAGGTTTAAAATCATAATAGCAATCTATAAAGACATAATCTCAGAAGGGTATAATTTGTCCACTATACATGCACTCTTTCACAAATAATTTAATTTTCCCTGGATAGTTAGGTAAACAATAAAGAATGTTACAGAACAAAGCAAAACAGCAAAAGGACTCTTAACTGTATACTGTATATGAAATAAAACATATGGCAGCCCCCTCCTCTTCATTTTGTAAATAATTATTTTATAGTCTTCATTATGGCACTGAAGTTTAAAAACAATCTTAAGTGTGAGTACTATGCTGTTGTACCTGATGTATCAGTAAAAGGAGTTTTACAGGAAATAAGATCATTGCTTGTGTATTCCCAGACCTTTTAACTGTCATCATCGTTTCTCTGTCGTGAAATCTGTTTGTGGCTTCGATGTGTCTTGCGTCGATATTTACGATTTTCAGATCCCTTGCGTCTGTAAGCATTGTCTTCAGAGGACGACTCGGTGTCATCAAGTAATTGCATGGTGCGCTGAGATTGAGCCAATGCATTCAGAGACCCACGGCTCTTTCGCCGCTGTGGTGACCTCTGCTGCCTCTCAACTGCTTCGTCCAGGTCAGACTCATCACCCAGAGAAAGACTTTCGGCATTTCTCTTGGGTTCCACAGGTGAGGCAAAATCTGGTCTATGGAACAATGCCGCAGATTCTTCATGAGAGGGAGATAGGCGTGCAAGTTTTTTTGTACCAACAACACTATGTTCTGACATCTTTTTCTCTGGTAAGAGCTTAAAGTCTGCTTCTGGTATGTTGATATTAAGTTCTTTTTTCTCCAGGTTACGCTCCTGTGATACTTCTTCCTTGTGCTTCTTTTTGTGCTTCTTTTTCTTGTGTTTCTTCTTCTCTTCTCTTTCTTGAAGGTTCTGATGGAATGAGAAAAAAAAATCTTTTAAAACTGGCAAGCAAGCAAATTTTCACAAGAAGTACTGGTACAAAATATAGTTTTTTTTTGCATTTCTTTCCATACAGTAAACCATAAGGGCTTTAAATTTCAGATAGACACAAGTGCTAGAAACTCCTCATATGAATAAATGTTTTATTACTACAATATTGTGCAACAAAAAATGTTATTGACAGTGATAAGCTAGGAAGAAAGTTGTCAAAAAGCAGGCCATTGTTTGGGATTTACCAAATGTTTTCTCTGAAAGATCAAATAAAAATTATTGCCCTTTTTCCGATAATCACTCACAAGATTTAGTGGATTCTCCTTGTGGTCTGCTGTTTCCAGATGTTTTTCTTCTTTCGAGATATCCTTCTCACTCACATGAGGTCTGGGTGGTTTGGCAGTCACTTTAGCATCTGGAATTAATTCTTTTGGCAGCTGACCTTCAGGCCATGACTCTTCACGCAAAGTATTTGCTTTGAAACTGTCACTGAAGTGAATAGTTCCTTGCTTGTCATCCTGTATATGTCTGTCTTCGATCTGTTTGGTCAGCAAATCCACACTAGGAAGAAGAGACAATCAAGTGCAAATGTTACGAGCATACATGTTCCCTGAGTTTCTTTTCAGATGCTCAACATATCAACAGTAACAGATGTGTATAGATAATAGAAACACACATGTACAAATAATGCCCCTCTCCCATAAGCACACATAATTGCATGCTTACATTTATTTACACATTTATATAGAGCAACAATAATGGCTACAAACCGTTTCTGTAGCTTAGTGAACTTTACTTGGACAGAGTCCATGGACTCAGACTTTACACGTCTCAGGTAGTTGGCCATCATTTCTTTTTCAAATAGTGCAAGGTATTCAAGCTGGCGCTGCTGGTATTGTTCAGCTACAAATATTTTCAGGAAAACAAAGAGTCAGTCCATAAACACCATACTAAGATATTTCTAGGAATAGTGATTATTTTGCGAAGATAAAAATCTTAATATTTACTTGTTTATATAGGATGTGTACGCATATATATAATGTATAAATAAAGCTCTTTACCATGCTGTTTTTGTCTGGCATTAATCTTTCTCCATAACCATTTGCACAATGAATAGATGTGCAGAAAGATGGATGCAGGTGGTGGAAGTTTCACTCTTGTCTGAAACTCCATTACCAGAAAATACATCTGGAACTTCCATATTTCAACTGCATTTTTCTCCACAGTCTCAAACACATGGCTAAAACAAAAGTATTTATTTCTTGTCAGACAGGTGAAATTTCAAACTGCCCTAACTAGGCAAACTAATATTTTTAATGAAACCTCAGTAAGCAAGAAAGGTGAAACAGTTTTAATACACTGGAACCAGGATATTCCTTGCATAATTCTCACCACTTTTATAGAGTTATATAGAGTTAACAATGGTTACACGACGGTGATAACTGCGTAGCGGGAGCACTTGTTTATGGCAGCGTGTATTGCAGACAGTGCTTGTTTTCTCCACCCCACACCCCCTTCCACCCCCATACTTGGTCGTACAAGTGGTGTACAAAACAGATAACAACAGAAGATGATGTAGCACCCAAACTTTTTAGCAGTATAAATAGCAGGAAAAATTCTGTGCTTGCACCCGTTTCTAAAAGGTTGAAAGACCAGTAAAGCTTTAGGCCTGAATATGAGAGAAGTACCATTTCTGCCAAAAGGTGTTGTGGTCTCACTTAAAAGTGGCTCACTTCACTCAACCATCCCTCTCTGTCCTGAGTACGAGAGAAGTACCATTTTGCCACTTTGGTCCTGCTAAAAAGCAGCTCACATCACTCAAACCCCTCTTCTTCCACCCCAGATAGTTAGGTGCTAGGTTTTAGTAGGCTAGGTAGGTGATTTAGAATAGAAATAGTAGTTATAAGTGTAAATAATATAAATAAATCTGTATCTTTCAACTTATTTACTTGTGTGAGCATGTCAGTCTGAACAAACACTAGCGTGTTGTATTAGTGTCCTCGTCATGACGTGAATGAGGTGAATGTGTATCACTAGAGTGAAAGAGATTTATGTCATCCCTAGTTATGATAGCAGAGCCACATGAAGATCCATAGAGTTGAACGATGCACTGTAGAAAACACTTTTGTTAAAGAAAAAACGGTCTTTTGTGGATTCGAACGTCAGCTAAGTGTGGGTGTGTAGTGGATGGGGAAAAAAAAGAACACAACATGAGGTAGATTTGATAACACGCCTGACAAACAAGAGCTATATAAAATTTAAGCAGAAATTCTCTTTGGAAACTTCCATCCTCTTCCCTAGAACACCAAAGAGGAACGAGACTGATTGGCTCTATAGGGCTGGATTGTTAGCCTGAGTGAGAAAGCATGGATAAGTCCAGCTATATTTTGGCACAATTACTTAGACTTGAAAATATGCATTCTGAAACATGTACACATACACACTTTCTTGCACCTCCCTCCTGCTTCATCTTACCTGAAAATAGCAATAAGCAAATTGAGCAGGAGAACATTAACAACCAACAAGTACAGTCCCAGAAGAACAGGTACAAGTCCTGAGTATGTACGACATGTATTGTCATAAGGTGCCAAATCAGTGTCATTGCTCAAAACAGAAATACAGGTGTTATCAGCTGAAACAAAAGGAGATGAGTATTTATGAAAAGTATCAACTGACATCATACAAGGTAATAAAAGTGATGCACACCAAAAATAAAACTGCAGGAGGTATCACTGTGCCATCATTGCATCAAAGGAAATAAAACAGTAAGATTTCTGATAAATCACCAGATGAACATAGGCTAGACACAGTGACAAGGGTAAAGGGTTATGTACACACCTTCCATATGTTTGCATAAACGAGATTTTTTTAAAACTGATTATAAATTCATTTCAAGGTTTAAACATATTTAAATCAGAAAATACTCTTCTTGACCCACCAGTGCTGATGAGAGCTATGAAACCCATTTGATGCTTTCCATTTTGATATGCAGTTTAGACATTACTTAACTCTAACCACAGTTATTCTGCTATGGTGTTCTATTTTAAAGCACCGTACAGAAAACAGATCATTCTATTCATTGACCACCATGGTGGATAATGTATTCCCATACTCTGAAATTCATCCAGGAAAAGCTCTCCAAAGAGCTGAAAGTAGGGGAAGTATATAACATCACGAAGAATGGACCAGTCAGGAATGCGTCTGTGATACAGCAGCCCTTGGCTTGCGACACCATATGCCACCAAAAATACAATCAGCACCAACAAAAACATAACAAGCTGTTCCACCTGTCAGACAGATATTGACAAGAACAGAGCAGTAACTGAAAATAATATTGTCTCCCAAGATCAACAACAAGAATAATCAAATTGATTTCTCAGTGAAAAACAGCCACTGAAATGTTTAGTGTTAGCACAAATGGGTATAGCTATTAAGCTGACAGCTATAAATCATGATTTTTAAACTAAATTGTTTATGCATATCTGTAGGTAGAGTTTATTGCAGGAAAAATTGTCCATAAATCCTATAGTGAAAAACCAATATTTTCTTCATGACTGCAAGATGAAATGAATACTAGAGTTTCCAAATATTAAAATATAATTTTACCATTCTGATGATCATGTAGAGTTTGGGGCCTAGATGACTGTTTGATGTGTACACCTGGATGATCCGGATGTAGAAGATGACAACATTAGTGCAGTAGATTGTCTTGGCCTCTGCGTAGAAGACATCATTGATACGCAAACCAAAACTAACAAAGGCAAGCACCATGTTGACCAGCTCCAGCCAGTTCAGGATAGTAAAGGAATCCTGCAGTTTTCTCTTGAGTGTTGCAGAAGGGAATGCAAGAAGCTGAAACACAAACAGTTCAAAATGATTGAATGCTGGCAAATCTATGTTATGTTCCTCGATAAACTTGAAACTCGTCTTACATTTATGACCTTTATTTACAATGAATATAAAATATGTATACACTTATTATTAGTCTTTTTCTAAGGGGGAATAACTTGAACTGAATATTAAAAAAATAAAAGTGTACTATTTTTGCCAACAGTTCCGATTGAATATGCTGCCAGAAAACTAAAAGATTCTTTGTAAGTGGCAAGCTTTCGTTTACAACATTTATAATACTGCCCATACCAAACTGATGTAGCCAACGGTACATAAATAATCAAACATCAGCTTCTGTTCTAAGATGCCTATACATTTTATCACTAAAAAGCCATAGATAGAATCAGACAGGAATACAAACTGTGTGTATTTCTCCAACAAACAGGCAAAAAATCCAGAGCATGAGAACATATTCCAGTCCAGAAGGATGTCTCTGGAAGTCTACTAAAAGCATGTAGGTGTAAAGCCCCAAGAAGGTGATGTAACTCATCTGCAGATAGCATTATCAAATATAGATAAGTCATATAGCTTGCAACATACACTATGCATAACACAGATAATCTGTCATACAAAACACATGACATCGTATGCACATTTCATAATGTTGATGCTTCCTACTGTCACAAACAGCTAGCATGTACAGCAAGCAGATTTATTCCTAAAGAATACTGAATGTGGATGAAATTACAAATGTATACAGACTCCGAAGAAAACAAAAACAAGCAAAACATTGTATCTGTCACTCATTTACTTATGATCATTTCCCCTCTACCCCAATAAAAAAAGAAAAAAACACACACATGCACACACACAGTTGTTACTTACTGTGAAATAAGCAAAGGTAGTGATAGGTGATGTGAAAAAGACAAAGACTTTCTGACAAGGTCCAAGTTTTCTGCTGCCAATGTCAACAAACTCAATCATGAAAAATATCAGGGCTGGAAAAACAGCTGTCATAAGCACCTGTTGGAAACATACAGTGAAATGTCATCTTACTGCATCTGTTAGTCTCCTTAACTTCCTGCCTTCAATACTGGCTTTCAAATCTAACAAACATGATTGTGCTGTGAAAAAAGAAAACGTGAAGTTTCTGGATTCTGTCAAATAAGGATAATACACTATACAGCCCAGTGAAATGTTATTGCAAATACATGTATCATATATTTTTCATGTCATGAAAATAGAAAACAAAGTTTGCGGATGCAGTTAGCCCAGGATAATGTACTATACAGCCCGGTGAAATATTATAGCAGGTATCATATATTTATTTCAAAGCAATCAATGAAATGAGAAAAATGTTTTCTTAATTTGAACTTGCCCTTCTCCAGTCTGCAAGAACTCCATTTTTCCAAGTTGAGTTGATGGAGTTTTGGCATCCTGCCGATGACACAAAAACCTGAAAGGACACAAAAAGTCCACTGAAGACCAGCAGATGCATGGAATGAGCAAGCAGGATTTTCAGCCTTCCGCATAATCATTTTCCCAACAACAAATAACAACACCAGCAAAAACTTCTAAAAATTTTCTCAACATCATCAAATCACTCTGAGGTGGAAGTTCTCCCTCAGCTAACAACAGCTGGATGTGGGGTTTAGGAATTTACAATGAACAGTAACGCTACCAAGCATCTTCCTCTTTTGTCGTCAAAAAGAATGAAACAAAAAAAAAAAAAAAAATCTAAGAACAAAACCAAAGGAAAAGGTTCAGTGTACTTGATCGTTCGCAGCTGCTGCAATCTGTAGGCATGTCAGGTGACTCCATATTGGCGACTGGCGCTCCACCAGCATGATAGCCTTGTCGGGGCTTCTGGCATGGCACTCATCCAAAACCTTGGTTGCTAACACTTCAAACATTCTACAAAAGAAAGTATTTCAAATCTGTTGATAATGTCCATCTCCCTTCACATAGCTGGAAATACCAGATTAAAGTCAAAATAACAATTTTCTTCAAATCTTATCAAGCAGTCTACAGCAATGCACTTACTTTTTCATTTCGAGAAACTCTGCCTTGATTGTGGACAGGTGTTTTGGAATAAGTCTATTCAAACCCACACACAGCTGTGTACATGACAGAGCACTGGTTATTGGCTCCTCTCCCATCTCCCAGAAAAACTGTGCAAGTCGTGGCCTGGAAGAATCGCATAACTGGCTTCAAAATACGGGAATCTATAAATGTACAACATATATATAAAAAAATACCCTTTGTCTGTCTGTATGTGCCTTGACTTAATGATTCTAGTTATCACTTGGATTATTAACCCCTACTACCCCACTTTCAAAGGAAGCCAGCCTTGACCCTAATAACCTCCAAAACTATTGCTTTGTTTCTAATCTCCTTTTTCTGTCCAAAGCGCTTGAAAAAGTTGTGCTGTTCCATCTCCTAAACAATTTCTCAAGCCATAATCTACTTGAACACTTTCAGTCAGTCTCTGTGAGAATCATTCAAATGAGACAGCATTTCTTAGAGATGACTAGCTTGGTGAATGAGTCTGTTTGCAAAATGGATCACACCTCCTTGCTGTCAATGTTGGCTGCAACACTTGGCCACAATATGCTTCTCCAGGGCTTTCATGTCACTTTCATTTTAATAACAAAATATGAAATAAAGCCTGCTAATATAATGACAACATAATAACCTTTATCATAAAGAATTGTATTGTTTCATATGATGCCAGGCTATACCAATTATTTGAGCCTTAATTCAGTCATAATAATTAAAATCTGACCTAACCCTTTCAAGCATAAAGAATGCATATCTCTAAGAGGCTACTTTTTAAAGATTTTAAAAAACCTTCCAAACACTTAAAAGAAACAGGCACAAAAAATATAAATGGCAGTTTATCATAAATCACCTGTTCAGCAAGACAGCCCAGATGAGTAACTGTTTGTAAGGTCGTTTGAACTGCTCAGCTTCTTCCTCTGGTTCAGTGTCAGTCTCAATTAAACGCCTGCTTCGGAATGACTTGGCTGTGTCATGCCTTGAAATATTACGTCTTGGGTTTCTTTTGGCATTTGGTGTAAGCTTGTCATCATCATAGCGATCCAGAAGTGTGACAAGAAATGCTCCAATGTCTTCTAGTCCAAAGTCACTCTTGTGGCTGTGACGTTTTAGAATGTCATTTAGGAAATGGTGCTTGGGAATCTGAGAAAACAATGCCAGATTGCACAAATAATTAAATCATATTTTTAATGTGTTATATCCCTGCAAAGGCTAAAAGTGCACAAAAGCACAAATACAGGATACAGCATACAATACATGACACACACATACACTAATTCTCCAATAGATCAAGCTCTAGCCAAAAGCTTGGCAGAAAATGTATTTAAACTACTGCATAAAGATAGAGTGCAGCATGGCCAACAAATCACCATCTCAGCCACCAGCCAGGTGAGGACTTTGTGTAACGTTTGCTTGGAGTGTACCCTGCTAGGTGTTGTAAGTAACAGTTGTTGCAGGCAGCCAGCAAGCAGCTGCCTTAATAAAGATACAACAAAACCTATGGCTATGTGTTAAGTGTTCTCTTCATAAAGTGTGCATGAGCGTGTGGCAGATAGTAGGTGACCTGGTTACACTCACATATGATGCTCCCATGACTAGTAAGTTTCTATTTTTAACAAAACATTTAACAGTATACTTTCAAAGTGCAATGCTTGGGATAGCTCTGTGATTATAACCTACAGTTGTGAGGGTATATTATCTATATGAAATACGTCTAGAACAACAACAAATATGAGTAAAATATAGAATGTAATATATAAATATGCAATAAAATCTTAAGCTAAGCAGCTTGCAAAATGCAGATTATTCTATTATTATGGTCCTTGTTTATTAAAAGAAATTGAAAAAACTTAAATTGTATGAAGCCCATAGATTCCAAGATGTTCTGGGCGCTACCTAAGAATTAAAGAACAGAAAAGCTAGAACTACCTTGGTGTAGAGCTCTTCTAAACGAGATGCTGTGAGGTATTCTTTCATCGAAACACCCTGGTTATGTAAGAGGCGAACAAAATCCATTTTGTCATCAAGAAGGGCCTTGGTCATGATTTCGTTTAGTTCCTCTATACCATGAAAATGTTTAATTAAAAAACAGTGTCAGTAAACTAGCAGTATAAAGTATGCATTTAACATTGCTTACAAATAAATAGTCTGACTGGTTGTAAAGGTCTTTGTGGACAGACAAGAAAATGGACACAATAAGGTATTGAAAAAGACAAATAAGAAAGACACGGAAAGAAAGAGACTCAAAGAGATAGAAAAAAGAAAAATACTGAGAATACCAGAAACTATAGAGACAACCTGTTTTCCAGTTGATGTCTTCTCGGAATATTTCTGACTGTGCAATGTCCGCACGATTCCATGTTAGGGCCAGCTCCAACTGTTTAAAATGGTCTGGGGCCATTGATACAGCATCCGCTAATAATAAGAAATGAATAACAATGGCTTAAAGCACTGAGCAAGGCCACATGACAAGAACAGCTTTGTAGATCCAGCTCTTGATACATGCACGTACATTTCATATTCTTTTCAGCCTCAGTGGAGATCTTCCCCAAGCTTTCCTCCATTTCCCCCAAAGATACAGTACCCTCGACATTGTGCAAAATACTTTTATTTACATTTGAATGAGAACCTCTGTACATGTAGGTAAGGAACTGAGTGAGAGATGTGAGCATGCAAGGAAAGAAGTGTGTGAGTGATTGAGACAGATGTGAAGATAAAGATATGAAGAAAATGAGGGATCAAAATAGTGAACAGTGAAAAATAAGGTATCAGAATTTTTTAAAACAATTCACTCTTCTTACCTTTAGTAAGCACAGACAGAATGGCTACATCAAGGTCCTCATCTCTCCTCAAGTCAAAGAAAATCATCTACAAATTTTAAAAAGTTAAAAAATTAAAATCTTGCTCCACACCAGTCAAGATAGACATGGTGACTGTCTTAGCAAATTTTCACTTACCAATGCTAACATTTCATGTAGAAAACATGATCAGCATAATGTGATCTGATCAATCTGATACAGGGTTTTTTTGTTGTTGTTGACAAGAAAATGGATTAAAAGATCTCAAAGGTACAAAGCAGTGCCAAACTGACTTATTATTCATTCTTCTTACTGTTCTTCTTTATTATCTTTTATTTTCACTAACATCCACGTAATCAAAGAATAAAACTTTATATTTCATGAACCACATTATCTTGTACAGATATAAATTAAGTACTCCTGCAAATGTGAAGGCCTAATGTACTTTTGCCACTTACCCGACTCTCTCTTTCAAGGCAAGCATCAATGTTTGCCATTACTTTTTCTAGCTCCTCTTCCACTTTATTACCCCAGTTCTTTCTGTAAGCCTCTGACACATTGTCCTCAAGCTTTTTTCTCATCTGCTCACTCATTATACGTTTTCCACTGTTTTGTAAAGCCAACACACCACAATTTTTAAAAGTGTTTTGAGGGATAACACACACTCAGATTATGTTGCACATAGAAGTTATTAGAAGCTTTGAACAATGTCCAAAATATAAAGAATTTTACATAAGAAAAATCTTACAGTTTGAAGTTTTAGTAAGTTAGAAAATCCTTTTATTGTAAAAAAATCTAATTTAATAGGAAAACATAAAGTGATCATAAATGAATGAGTTTAATCCTCTGGACCTTCTGTCTTTGGATAAAATTTTGTGA
This sequence comes from Pomacea canaliculata, assembly GCF_003073045.1. Taxonomy (NCBI): domain Eukaryota; kingdom Metazoa; phylum Mollusca; class Gastropoda; order Architaenioglossa; family Ampullariidae; genus Pomacea; species Pomacea canaliculata. The sequence goes on along the minus strand of NC_037594.1, from coordinate 11,911,764 downwards.
GCATAAGTGAGGAGGTCAGCAGCTCGTCCTGTCCCAGAACAAACAACAACAGGAATGCCCTCCTTCAGTGATTGACTTGCATCCAGTATGGCATCGGTACCCCCTTCAAGGAGTAGCATTACCACTGGAATTCCATAGCCTTTTTCTGAAATAAAATGAAATGGGCTGCCTAGAAAAGTGTTCACCTTTTCTGCACTAGTAGTTGCAGCATGAAGTCCCAATAGACTCTTAGTGGACTGATTATCAACATGTTGAAGATTGACAAGGTAAATGAAAATGTTATCATACAACAAAAAGTAGTTCTAATAAATTAGCAGGCTACAAGCAATCATGATCTTGAATAATGTTACTTGAAATGGGAGTGTAGATCTGTTTTTCAAACTTGGCACGAAAACTGGCAGCCCCTCCATAGCGATTGCGGTATCCATCATCCACAAAGATGAAGTGAGTGTGATAAGGGTTCAGAGGGACAGGCTTTCCATGCAAGATTTGATTGGATGTACGGTAGTATGCATCACTGGCATTACCCTGTACATAAAAACTGTCAATGCAGATTTCTTCATTCTGGTGATATTTAAATAAGAAATTGATTTAGTAGGCCAGTGACAGTATTACCATCTGCTGCTGACCACCACCCCTCCTTTCATCAGTCAGCAATAACAACATGGAAGCCATGGAAGCTTGGCGTTCAAGCTTTATTAATTATTTTTTTGCAAAAAACTGCTTACTGATATTTGCAGCAACTAAGGTTTGATCATGGAAATATTGTCATAGAGTCTACCATGTTTTATGTAGACTGGGAAAAAAGACTAGATGTGCTAGCAACTGCATATCATCAGCATACGTGATACTACAGGCCCAAGTAAAAGATGGTGGAGCAAAGTGGTCATATAAAAGGGCTGGAACCAGATCAAAACAGTGCCAGAGGAACCGAAAGTGACATGAAGATGATGGAGACTGATGTCATAGTCATGTGCATCATATTACCATAATCATCACCATAACAACTATAATTGCCACAGTGCACTTTTAAAAGCATTCTGGATAAGCTGTGACAAATGCTTTGAAGAGAATGCAGATATATTAGCTAAGTACATCTTCCGCTTGAATAGTTTTAGCAAAAATATATGGTCAATGACCAACTATACTGATCCAGAAAGTCTAACACATCACTTGTTTTGGGCAGAAATCAAATCACCAATATGAAAACGCCCATGAACACAACACACATTATCAGGTCATTTTACATCACAAAGCATATGTATAGACGTGGTTAAATACCCGTGAAAACTCCTGGTTAAAATGCGGTATCAAAAAGGTATTTGACTAAAGCACTTTCAAATGTTTCTTATTTTTATGGTCAGAAATCAAGATAAATAGAAACAGTTTCCATGAAAAGAAAATCCTGTGATGTTAGAAAGATTCTTTTGAAGTTTCATTTTATGCTTGAAATCTGAGTAATGTTACCTTTTGTTCAAGGCAGCGCCTGTTGTAAACATAACCCCAAGGTGCGATAGCAATGCAGCGTATAAGATGAACCATACGATCATCGTCCCACAGGAAGGCCTGGCCTTCGTGCACTGCTTGTCCCACTGCTTTCATCACACCCATGTTGAATCCTGAGGTTATAAGCCACGCATTGGTAGTCTTTGCTGCCTGCAAGTAACACTATCATTTAGCAAATGCTGAGCAGCAATGAATCCTGAAAGTGCACTTGTTAAATCTTGAAAAAAAATTATTATTGTTGCAATAAATCATTAGATAGCATAAAAATCTCATAAACACAGCACATATCATTAGGCTACTTCACATCACAAAGAAGAGCCATAGTTGTGGTTAAATACTTGTGGAAATTTATGTGATGATGTGCATCAAATATCTTTTTAAACAGCAAACTCAAGCAGACTTAATGATCAGAGGCTGATGCACATCTTGACAAGAATGCTTGCATTTGTCATCTTAGGAACCAAACTAAGGGAGAAGTGTCATCTTTTGCTTTTTTAAACTGATTGTTAGAAAGATGATATATCACAGACATAAATAGTGGAACACAATTTATACGTTTTATATTTTATCAGGACTCTGTTATATCCTAGAGAAAGTACTATATTTAGATAGTCTAGACAGTGGTGATCACCTATGACCCTGTCTGTGTCTATATTTGTAGCGAGAGACTAGAGATAGGCGGGAAGCCGGGACAACAGTCAGTAAGATGGTTAGAAAGTAGAAAAGCCATAGAGAAGTCAATGAAGTTTGCATCCTAATAAATGTTGTGCATAAACGTTACAATCTGAGTTAAGTATTTTTAAAATGATACATAATCACATAAATGTTTTACATTTCAGTTCTGTACATATAAGGGATGAACTCTAAACAAAAGTATATGGTCCAAAAAATATATCTACAAACCTTGATAAGGCCACTTGAAAATGTGTCCCTCATCTCCCCATCTAGTCGAAAGTTCTTTGCTCCACCCACAACAGATATAACAAGATTTGGAGGGAAAGGATCCATGATCCTCCAAAATGTTTTCATCATGTCCAAACAGGCATCCACACTATCATTATCGCTGACTCGAATATACTGTAGGGACCACAATAAAGTATTCAACTGATGTGCTATAAGTGCCATAGTGTAATACAGACACAATATAATGTAAATATGATTGCATAAAATTAAGATATCTGCTATAAATGCTATATTATACACACACACACTCCACATTCCCCTCACACACACAATTTTAAGGCCAATAAAAGGACATCAAAGCCATAACAACATTTATTTACCTTTGCTGGCTTCTTGCCACCAACCATTTCAACATTAAAAGTCATTCGGCCAAAGGTGCGGGATGGTGAAACTTTGATATTATCTGACATCCACTGAACTGTCTTCATTTCATCTGGTGGTTTTTCTGTTGGTTTCTTTACTATTTGTATATAGTCTGCAAAGAAAACAAATTTTTCAGACTATGTCTTTATACCTCTTGTAAATAAAAAGAAAGAAAATCAATAAAGAAGGAACTCCCTGCCATTATTAGTACACATAATAATAGGGAAGCTTTACCTGGATGTACAAAGTCATAGGATGTTGGACTGTCTGAACGTCCCCAGACATGCATGGAGAGACTCTCTCCACAGTGGCACCTGTGATGCCAAATCCATTCTTTCAATACCTTCTTCATTATCAACAAGATAGCAAGTAAGATGTGCAGTGACAGAATATTTTGAAAGATATTTTAAAGCAAATTTGAATTTTGCATGACTGACCTGCAGTATTCTCATTCTACACTGTCCTGGGGAAGAATGTCCAACAGAAAAAAAGACTATAAACCATATATTGACAATAGACTGGTTAGCAGCAGCTACTTTATCAAGTATCTGGAATGCAGTGAAAAATCCTTGTCAAGTAGAATTTTTTTAAGGTGACAGGCTGATTTCACAACAGTGCTGTCAACTTTATGAAAAATTAAATAATATGAACTCTTTAAAATCAAATGGACAAATTAATAAGGTAATTCTCTGCAGTCCTCCCCCAACAAATATTTTCAGTAACTAAGCTGACTTTGCAAACAACAATAAAAACAATGTTAGTAAAGTACATGAATTGCAAACTTACTTCAAATTTTTAGCTGCATCAACTTTTTGGTTTGGTTTTGGCACAAAGAGAAAGCACTCCTTCTGATGAAAATGTTTTTCTATGTAATCTTCCATATCCTTATGTATCTGCAGAAAAATATTTTTTCAGAATTTTGGAGGAGCTTGATAAAGAGAAGGAAACTGTCTTTGTCACTATTGATACAAATTTTACTTAATATCATTTTCTCAATGATCCCCTGTACCAGTTCAATCTCTATTAGTAATATTAATAGCAACAACAACAACATAGTATTAATATTATACACTTATTCCAGGTCAGAAAAGACTTCAGATAAAATAAGTACTAATGACATCTTACCTGATTTTTGGGATCATCTGTGTCTTTTGGAGTGGCATTGAAACGTCGTATACCAGCATGTTTCTGCTTGCTTGTCCAGTAAGCTTCTTCTAAAGTCTGCTGTCTTGAAGGGCTATTTGCAGTGTTTTGAAATGATGCTGACTCTTTTGTTGTCACTAAGTTACTTAAGCCACTTGCACCCGTGGCAACAGAGGGGGATGTTACCTCCATTTCGTCAATGGGAAAGATTCTCCTACCACCTGATGCCATCATGCAGAGATGTGAAGTGTTTTAATTCAAACCCTTTTGCTTCATCATGCTGAAATTTCAGAGAAATCCACCCTTCCACACTGGTATGTATTCATGGCATACATCTCATTAATTGCCACTGGTCTGAAAGCAAAAATGTACTGGTAAAATTATGATCATCCTTTAATATCAACAAACTTCTTACAAACTAATTTACAAAAACTTGAACAAAGTGCAATACTATTTTTAAATTATTGTGTCAGCAATAACCATACTTTGACTCATCTCTGTAATGAAAGATGGAATTAATGCAATATTTTTAACTTGTAATATATATTTCTAATATTTTAGAATATATATATATATTCAAAAATAAGTTTGGCTTCAAAACAAGGCAAGTGAATTATTAAAGTTTTAAAAATATTGCATTAATTCTATTTTTTACTTGGTAAAACCATAGAGCTCCACTTGCTTCTTTGTTTCAGTTTAATATATTTATATAATAATATTATATATATACATGATAATAGTGTGTGTGTATCCTATAATTCTTCTTCTTATTCCTTATCACCCCCAGTAGAGCATAGTTACGAATATCCTATAACAGTATATCATGCTAAAAATGCTGACCAAACGATCACAAATTAAGTCATGAATAAATACATATCAGATTGAACAATTTATATATATACATGTATAGCGATATATATAGCTATAGCGATCTCAGCAAGCACCTCGGGCACTCTGTCACTGTGCCTGCAATAGTTAGCTAAGGAATTCTTAAGACTTCAGAATACATAAGAACACACATCACCAGATGCTTAAAAGCACATATTTATTAACATTTATACACATACCTTTTGACCAGCTTTTTTTTTTTTCTGTCGGCCAGCCGTAGCTCCCCTCGCAGTGGCGACAGGAAGTTTACATGGCTACCATGGACGTTTACTGACGTATATCCGGTTAGATAATCGAAAGTTAGTTCTTGGTTGATGTATCACGGTTCACAAATACTTTAGATATACAAGAAGTAAAATATGGATAAAATAAGGCAATTCAACTATCATTTAAATTAATTTTCAAACTATGAAAACACCTGACAGTTGCTTTTGTTGTTTTATGTAAATTTTATTATATTGATCGACTGACATGCACCACAAAAGACTTAAATATGTTATCAATCAGTAGACGTTTCAAAGGCCATTTTTTAAAGTCTCCGTCTTAGAAACCAGTCCCCCATGTGTACCAAAGATACTGAATACAATCTATGGTTCTACACAGCACTCCCAGCTCCCTTCTAGATTATCCTTAGATGGAGAATTCTCAATTGGTTCAAAAGAGCGAATGATGAGTAGCAGTAGACCTTTGGGTAGCGATCTGTAGCTGTTAGGGAACAATGTTTATTTCTGTTTTATCAGTGTCAGCTTAGCCACTTTTAAGTGAAATTTACGCAGATCTTAAGGGAGACTGTTATAGAGGTGAGAGCATACATAAATGCTAATTGGCATTACTATATCATTCAGGATGTCTGAAGAACAATATATTGAAACACACATTCATCACGAACTAATATACGTCCGTGCATTCACCATCTCTTTGGTTAATATTGTTTAATTTGTTGTTGGTCGTAATTATAAGCATTTCATAAGACTTGTTGAAAAGAGATATACTCAAACCACTCTTCTCACAGTTTCTCTTAGAAAGCATAGACAACCTTTTCACCAATTTACACAATAACATCGTTTGATCAAAATGTCTTTGAAAAAACTTCAGTTGTTTTTTAAATATGTGTGTGTGTGTGTAAAATGCAGGGCCTGTTAAATTCATGTATTTTTCAAATCTAATATTTACAGGTGGGTATAAAGGAAATTTGCTGTTGCCATGGCTACAATAGAAAGACTGGTGAAGGCGTTTGAAGGCCTTAAGGTGTTTCAGCCTGGGGGTAGTGGAAGTGATGAGACTAAGTGAGCACTTTTTTATCTGGATGATACAATGTCTTTATCAGTTGATAAAATACATATGCTGGAGAGCATCACTATTCAATTTTATAGAGCTTTTCTTTTCATCTATAACATTTTAACTTGCATTAAGCAAACTAAATTTTTATATTTTGTATGAATACTAGGTATTGTGGAATGATTTGTCTGCATGTTATAAAAAAATGTAATTACTCATTAATTATACTTAATTTATATATATTCATCAGGAAAAAAGATCAACCACCAAGTAAAAAGGACAAAATTCTTCATTGTAATGCTGTGGCTGACTGCATTTGTGCACCAAATATGAGGTAAGAATGAATTTCATAACTGGAAAATATAAATTTGTCCTGCTTTATCACTAGACCCTACCTTCAAAAGTAGTGCTGGTAGAAAATATCATGTTCAGTTCCTTATGTATGAGTCAGACTTGCATCTTAGCTTTTATCCATATTTGATTTTTACCATCCTCTATCCACAGACAAATCTTGTGGGTGGTGGTCACTCAATTGATAATTCAGCAACTACACCTTGTGGAAATCCATTAAGTGCATGCCTGTTATTTAAAATCCGTTTTTTTTCTTTTTTTTTTTTGTTTTTGGAATGATTCAATTCATTATAAAATACCATTTTAGCAAATAGTTTCCATTCTTTATATGCAAGCATTTGAACAATGTTGATGGTACATCGCACATTTAGCATCCTTGTGCAATCTAAATACTCCCAGTTTAAAGTACAAAAGACCTCAAAGGTGGTGCTGATTTCAGAAAAAATGTAATTCCTGAAGAACACTTGTGATTAATAATTTAATACTATTGAACCTGACAAGTACCTGGGAACTATCATCCACCTCAAGCTAACATTTACCATTATCCACAAGAAGGTCCAATTTCAAATGTTCATACTTAGTGTTGGAACAGAGGTCCTGAGATAATTTATCACTGCTTCATCAAGGTCCTGGTCACTTGCTTCTTTATTGTAAGGTTCGGCAACCTGAGTGTGAAAAAAGCCAGATTGAATAAGACAGCAAGTTGTAGCAAGACTGTGGGAGATAGTCTTGATTCTCTAAGGTCGACCTACTTTGAAAGATTGATAACCATAGCCAGAAGGATTCAGGGAGACCATACCCATATCCTTTCTACTAAAATCAGGCCATAGACATTATGGAATGGATAAGTGGTTTCACAAATAGTTTTGTTACGTCAGCTGTAAGAATTTTATCAAGATGTAGTGTGCATTTAAAATGTGTCTTGATGTGTGTTGGTGGGAGACAGTGTGTGAGTATAATTCACGGTTGGATAGTAGGAAGAGTGCGTAAGGGAGTGTGCGTTTTTTTGGGAATGTGCAATATACTGTGTCTATGTTGACCATTATTTGGATACTTGTACATTGCTTTATTGAAGTGAATAACTTCATTGTATGAGTCACAAATAAACACACTTTTATGGAAACACCTCATAAGCATGATATGAAAATTGTTGCATTGGCATGATTTTTGATGATGACAGGTGAGAATTCAAATTAATCCATATGTACTTTTTTCAAAAGTATGCTATTAAAGCTCACACATTTTGGAAAAATGACAACTATAGTAACCTGTCATTATCTTTGATTTGTTTGTCCTGAGTTATCTTTAAGGGTCAGCTTATTTTTTTATAATTTTTGCATTACCCTTTTGCTTTTCTCCAAAAGCAAGACCAAGTCATCCTGCTTTTTTAGGAAAAAAAACTGATAGCATAGGTAGCTGTTAATTAAGCACTTAATATCCATTTTATTTCAGAACCATAGCTGATTTTCCCAAATTTCTTGGCATTGCTGTAGAAGCATTTCTGACATTATGTGATGATCCTGAAGCAGATGTCAGAATGGTGGCTGATGAATGTTTGAACAGAACAATTAAGGTAACCGGTAGCATAACAACTGAAAATTTCAAGTATTGGAATTCTGTTCTGTCTTGCTTGTAGCTCTTTTAACATTTGCTGATCACTTTGGGTACTGAAACAACTTCATATTTCCATGCTGTTGTTTGCATTAGTAATATTTAATTATTGGTAGAGTGAAATAAAGCACTTTAACATGACAATCTTTTTCTTAAGACCGAGTTTTTTTCTTTACCTTTTTTTATTCTTCTTTGATTGTCCTCAAAGATAATGATCAAACATATTTTATCCCAGCATGTAAGCAATTATAAATATTAAGAAAATGTCAGCTGAATCATTCAGTGAATGCATACAAATATCTTCTGGAAATCTTTTTATTCTAGACATTACTTGAGACAAATCTAGGTCGCCTGCAAGTGGAGCTATATAAAGAGATTAAGAAAAATGGGTCATCAAGATCACTTCGGGCAGCTCTTTGGCGATTTGCAGACATGTGTCACCTGATAAGGCCTCAGAAGTGCAGGTGAGATTTTGGTTTTATATTGATTTCAGCTGAACTTCAAAATATTACATTTTATTGTCAGATAATAATAACCAAGTGTGTAACACCATTGCCAGCAAAGGTTAGTTAGGCCAGTGGTGCATGGAAAAGATCAGAGAATGAAATGTAGCAAAACCTTAATCAGTGCATGCCGAATGTAAAAGAAAAAATAATCTAACAAGAACAGCATATATAATTAATAATTTAATAGTTGTTGTTGTAGTACTGTAACTAATTATTTATTGGTTACACATTTCAGACCATACATTGTGAACTTGTTGCCATACATCGCTCGTATCTGTCGTCGGGAGGAAGAACCTATTCAAGAAACTTTGTCCAGTGCCATGCCAAAAATTTGTTCTGCTCTTATGGCCTTTGCCAATGAGTCAGAAGTTAAGGTTTGTGACAAATAAGGGCATGCTGGGAGGGTTGATCCGAATTTTATATATTTTTATCTGCTTAACATTGACAGTGTCTAAAAATGTTCAGTAGATGAATAGATATCTTGTCACCATAAACTTACTTGTGAGTCCAAGATTACAACTTTGTGGCTTCATATATGCTGTATCATTTGTCATTGTAATCAAGGACATTAGACTATAGATTCCACACTTAATGGAAGGAAGCTTATAGCTTATTTTGTGGAATATTTTAGCTGCTGTAGTAGTGACAATTATGTCTGAAAGCCATCCATTACCCCTTTTATTTTCAAAAAAACAGTTTTATTGACAAGGCTTATGCAGTTGTGTTAAAGCATGGAAATTAGTGTATGCATCTGGAAATTAAAAGCTAATTTGTTGAATGCCTATATTGATGCTAGGCCTTGCTAAAGTCCTTTCTGTCCAACTTGATGTCCTCATCTGCTGTGTGTCGACGCATGGCAGCTAGCAGTCTCTCCCTCATCTGCCAGTATTCACGGAGTCCAACCAGCTTCTTCACCTATCTTATCAACATGATACTAGGTGATAGTCTGTGTATATGATGTTACCTTTACTGGGATTTAAAGGGTGGTTCATAAAGTATGTAGTTTTTAAAATTGCGATAAATCAGCCAAAATAAAGCAAACTTCAAAATTCTTATTTAATTTCATTCAACAGATACTTTGAGTTCATGATGAAAAATGATTTAGACCATATGTCCACCTCCACTTTCTCTGCAGGCAGTCGTTAAAATTAACAATTTTCATAGACAACTCTATTGATTTTGGTGATTACCCATTGAATTTCCCTCTTTAGTATGGTAATCGTTTGAGGTTTGTTCACATTAACTTGCGTCTTCACATATCTCCATAAAAAGTCACAAGGTGTGAGGTTACATGACCTCAGAGTTCATTCTTGGTTGCCGCCATAAAGCGAGATCAGTCTCTGCGTAGCGCTTCACAATTGTAATGAGTTTTCACAACACAGAATGTGTTACTTGATACTGAACTACTCCTTGGCAACTAAATGGAAAAATGACAAATGGTCTTCTAATTGGAGTGAAAATAGATGACAAAATGATAGGAACAGTGCTAGCAATCTTCAAACAAAAATCCTGTGAAATTAAAAACTACATACTTTATAAAACACCCTTTATAAGCCTTCTCCAGTTGTAAAGATTTACATCTGTAGGTGATAATGTTTTGACACAAACGATGAGTTATTGTGAGGTTAACTATTTTTATCCAAGTATTACAAATGAAATAAAAAGATTTTTGGTTGTTATGTTACCTCCAGAACTAGTGCTGCCAGTGGACCAAGAACATGATGTGTACACCATTCTTGGTGTTATTCTCTGTCTTCGTCATGTGATGCCTCATTTGTCACGCTCTAACGGTAGTCATGCTCAGGGCCTGAAGGACAGCTTTGGTTACAGAGAAGCAGAGAAAGAGGAGGGTGTCAGCACAGAACAGATGATCAAGGTGAGTCTTAATCAGAGCAACAGATTTTGCAAGCCTTCATGTTTGTTCTTGTTATTCATCTTATCTTGGTGCTGTTGGTAGTGGAGTGTAAATCATTGTCACTCATTATCACAATGGCAACCTCGTCAACTGGTTTTAAAAAAATAAAAGTTTTAAATTTTGGCCTTACCCAAGTGTTCATGTGTTGTGGAGGCGAACTAAGATCTTTATTATTATGCATACAGCTGTTGCCTACTTTACATTAACCTTTTATGTTAAGTAAATATTTATACAGAGCTGCACGTTCTTATTGCTTGCAGATTCTTCAGCTTTTACTGTACCATGCACACCACCCTGATCACAATGTTGTCACAGCAGCACTGGAAGCTTTACAGCAATTGTTAAAGAACCCGCACCCCGCCCTATTGCATGTGCTTCTGACCAAAGGTGGTATAACAAGAACCCACATCTACCAGGCAGATTTTCAAGAAGCTGAGTTACGGGCAGAAAGTAAGATGCATTCCCCCTTTTAAATATATGAGCTGTATTTTTCAGTAAATACACAAGATACATAAGGTCAGCAGTTGATCCCTTATTGTAGAGCTAGTTGGAGCCCTTCTCAAGCATTAACTTACTACAGTCACTCTGTAACTACAGCTGTCAAAGCATTTCAGACATTGCCTCATCATAAGAATATAGGATGAATAAATGTTTTTTGTCAAATATCAATATTGTTTTAAATGAGATGGTTATATTTATAACATACTTTAGGAAGATGAAAATTTAAAATTCCACTAAATAGAAGGATTGTCTTCAGGGACAAAAGAATTCTTGGAATTCTCTGCTGAGAAATTTTCAATTATCTTTAATCTCATTGTGTGTAAAGATATGTCATGCATATGGACAAAGATCAAGAGAGAAAACACAGAGCATTTGTTAACAAAGGGAAAAATCTTTTTTTTTGTACCCAGGTACTACCGAACTGCCGAGTATGTCAGATGACACTTGCCTAGATGAAGACATGGATGGATCAGAAGTAGATAGTCGGAGCACAACTGAATCCAGTTCCGGAACATCTGCCTTTATTTCTGATTTTGAGTCTTCTTCACAATCTGGCGATGGCCATACAGAGCTGGCTAAGAGTCCCGATGTTTGTTAAATTTTAGTTTCCCTCTACTGCATAGCTGAGTGGGTTTTTATATGTATACATCTGGGTATATAGAAATAATTATTTAATTCCATTATAATATTACTGTCAAATTGTCTGTGGTTTTCTTGTTCATCCAGAGGTGATCCAGAATTGATAAAGGAAAAAAACTTACTTGAATTTAAAAGGGATCTCTTTACTGTCAATGGGAAGTTTTTTTTTTTCATGTATTACTAAGAATTATCATACATTTGATAAACTGATGTCCTAATAATTGTGTTCATTTGCAGTTTTCACAGCCGTCAGTAGCAGTAAAGGATCAAGATTTCCTTGATGCAAATGTGTTGGTGACGGGCGACACTGATTACTCTAACGTTGAGATTGGTGATCTAAATGAGGAACGCTCAGAAATGTCCACACTATCCATAGCAGCAGTATAGAGACTTTATTGAGCATCAAGAGTATCAGTCCTAAACACCTCCCCCATTCCCTTGGTGCCAGTCGAGGCAGCATACAGCACGATATGAACGGTAATCCTGAGTATGACCAGACAGAACTCGATGAAAGTGATACACGAGAAACTTCAAGTCCTGCTCCTCAACCTTCCAGTGCTTCGAAAATTCCTGCAAGTACACTAGACATAGGGTCGCAGCTAGATAGTGATGAAATACCTTTGGTCTATGTTCTGCGACTTTTATGCAAGAATTTCCTGCTGCAGGGTCAGAATGGTGCTCTGATTAGCGACAGGCAGGTGCGGGTCAGCCTCAAGAGTCTTGCCCTTGGCTGCATCACATCAATTTTCACACTTTGCCCCAGGCTTGTGCTTCTCAGTCTGTCTCCCAGCTGTAGCACATTGTCTTCTCACAACTCAGGTAGTTTATTAAGCATCTTGTAGATTTTATTTAAAGAAATACTTTAAAGTGTCTTCTGAGAAAATGAATATTTGTGCAGTTAATGTAGAAAATTTAGGCCAGTCCCACTTTTCTGTGATGTATTGGTTAGTTTTCAAGCTGAAGGAGTGATTCAGAGCTCACTCAGATTAACAACAGGAAGGACTGGGCACCACTTGTGTCTAAGTTATCTTATGTTTCACTGCCTCTCCAGCTGCTAGGCCATAAAATCTTGACTTTATTACACAAAGTTAGCAAGAAGTAGGTGAGCACAACACTCATTTTATTACGTAGGTCATAGGTCATTTAATTCAACTGTTTTGAAGAAGGTAGATGAATGAAATATGTTTTGGGTTAGAGCTTTAGAAGATGCCAGTCCTTGCCATGGGTCAGATATGTATTATTGTGTGTACCTGCAGGGTCTAGTCAAGCTCTTTGGGATGTTCTTCTTTATGCCAGCCATCCTGATCACCAGCTGAAAGGGCTCACAGCCCTTGCTATTGGCTCAATCATACAGGCTGTTTTGCTGGAGGGACGTGGAGACTTCTCCTATTGGCTGCGACTGCAAGGAGCAAGTGTGAATGGTAAGACTTAGCCAGAAATGGACACCCTTTTTCAGAGATGAGCCTTTGGTTGGAAAGATCTTGGGTTTCTTTTCTTCTTTCCACAAGCAATGGTCCCTGCCTTGCATCATCATTAGCACTATTACTATCACTAGGCAGTGGCATACTGCGTTGGACCAGATTACTGCCTTTCAGTGTGAGCCAGACTTTTAGTGCAGACATTGCTGTAACTACCCTAAGCACTCCTTCAAAATACCAAAACAAAAAAAAAACATGTAACCTTCTCTTATTTTAGGGAGGGGTTTAACTTGAAAGTTTTATTTCACTTTTCTACCATAGTCATGCTCCTAGAATTTGTTCCAAAAGATAGAAACATTTCTTTTCAGATGTCATTTCTGTGGATGGTTTGCTCAAGACACTGGTAGGCATTTTAGATGATGACTCGGCTGTAGCCACACGATACTCTCTTAGCGCCCTACAGTTGTGCCTGCCTCAGCTGTTGGACAGTTGTCATGGTCGCCTGGGCTTGCAGCTACTCCTTGAACTGTTGAAGGTCAAGGCTAATCCATATTGGTTAGTCAAGGTAGGCACCTTATGATCTTCAGTCCTCAGTAGCATTTTTGATGCCAGATTCTCATAACATCTTTGGCTGTGACACTCCCAAGACATTTTGTCGTAAAATTTTTCTGCACGTAAACCCCTAAATACTAATATATCTTAATCCTGTTTTATTCAGCTAGTCTGTTAAATCATCAGATTATTGACCTGCCTTAGATCGCACTTCAATTTTTGTTGTTGTTTTTTTTGTTGTTGATATTACTGATTTATATATGTTACTTATTTTGTTTTTTAGCTTCCTGTTTTTATTAGATACAGCAAATGAAAAAAGTAATGCATAGCAGACACTATATGTGAAAGTAAACAAAACTTTGCGAACAGGTTGAATTGCTAGAAATCCTTGGGTCTCTCAACTTTAAGAAGATTCACTACTTGGAGTCAATCAGCCAAGATATACAGCAAGGGGAGCACCACTTTCAGGGAGTGAGTTTTACTTGTTTTTATTAACAAATGTGTTCTTAGGATGGAATTTTAATATGCAAGTGAATGTGTGCAAGCATGCACATGTGCATGTTTATATTCACATATTTGTATGCAACATTTGGTGGCTCATCATGCACGTGCATTGTTGATTATGAACAGCATACAAAAACATGCTTATTGACTGATCAGCTTACACAAACATGCATTGTTATGATCAGCATACACAAAAGTACATTGTTAATCATGATAGAGGACACAGCTGCAGCAGCACTACCTGGAGAAAGTAATAATTCCTCTCCTTGGTGATGAAGATGGACGAGTACGGCATGCTGCTTCATCTTCACTCATCAAGTAAGATTTGTTTTTGCTGGATGCATAGATTAATGTGGTACACTACCCCTCAGATAACAATAAATAAAGCTATCCAAGCAGATGTCTTTATTAATATTCATAATGGCTGCCTTAAAGAGTTATGGCTGGCATGGTCTACCAGGTCAGCCACTTTGCTGTGATATAGTCTTAGGTTGTTAATTCACATTTGCCCCTCCCCTTTGATACTTTGCTAAACCTGGTAAAGTATAGCATTATTCACACGGCAGTGATGCCCACATATGCATGTGCGTACACACACACACACTCTTAAGTGCACCCCATCATATCTTTGAAGTCGTCAACAGAAAGAAGTTAACTTTAAGCAATTGAAGATCCTTTTATGAGGTATAAGCAGTGTTTACAATGTTCTCTTTCTTATGCACAGGCTAGTTCCTCATCTCTTTTTCCCAGTGGACTGCCCACAGCATGACCCCATCATCTCAGTGGCCAAGGATGAATCAGATGCCTTGTTGTTTCCCATTCTTCATGAGCTGGCAATGGAACCACCTCCACTAGTGCAAGGCTTGGTACGGCCATATCACTTTGACATCTTGCAGGAAGTCAACCCCAACATTGAAAGTTCACTTTCCCGCATCGTGCAGATGCTGATGCATCAGCTGCTGGTGTCGCAGTCAAAGTATATGACAGTAAGTACTATATTTGCAAGCTCAGGCAGACGTGCAGAATACAGAAACGCTCCAAGCTCTGTCCGACTAAGTAATGCAGTCTTCATATCTGCATAATTCTGACAGCTGTTGCGTTAACGGGGAGTGACTAAAACAAATCATGATAACACTTGCAGGGCCCAGCATGTTTATGTAGTTTGAAGGCTTGGGTGGTTGATGGTACAGTGATGCAATAGCTAAAGTGCCTGTCCTCACAACAGATGTGGGTCTCATGGACTCATATATGTCTGGATGTGACACCTGTTTACAGGGCTGACCATTGGTGGTTGTCTCTGGTCACTTGGTTTTCCTTCACCCTCTCTGTGAGTGAGAGAGTTATAATTTGAATGGTGGTAAATGAATTTTTATGATGGATTTGATGCCACATTTTATGTGCTTCTGCAGTATCCTTGAGTCCTCCTTTCTTTGTGTTTTATAAATAACACATTATTATTATGATTAAGGTTTAAGAACAGTTGATTTACAAAAAAATGGATTTCATTTCCTACTTTTTCAAAGAACCTTGCATCTTCATTGGTATGGTAGTAGGCAGATTAGTCATATTGTTAAAATCTGTGTGGTGTTTATGTCTGATTATCTGACAGAGTGGGTGTTGCCATGCCTTGTGCCGACTGTCAGAAGAGTTTCTTGTGACTTCGTATGCTTCTTCTTGGGGGTGTGGTCCTGCCAAGCAGATGCTGGCAAGAGATACAGTTGGACGAGTCAACATGAAGCGTCCTCCAAGTAGATCTTTAAGTTCTTCAAGGTGAGAAATTATAAGTTGAGCAAAGTTTCAGACCCTAATATGTTCATGGCTTTTCAAGCTGTTTCGTGCAATGAAAACTACATGTCATAAAAATTTGAAGAAATAGTTCTTCTCACGCTTTTCATGAAGAATAGTCCTTGCTTATGATGTCTGCATTAATGCTTTTGCTCTGATGACCTCATCTTGCTTAGGAATAAATACAGGCTAATATTCCCCTCATTGATACTGGTATTCTCATGACCTCATCTTGGTAAGGAATAAATACAGACAGTATTCCCCTCATTTAGCTCTTTCACTCAGCTACATCCTTTTTTTTTTTTCTTCTTTTTTTGACAGTTCATTGAGCCTTGAGGAGTTGACAGCTGGGGTAGGAGGAGGTCCTTTGCCTGTCATCCTCTCCATCATGCTGTCTACTCAGGCTACTCTTGACCTGACCACTCATCATGATATGCTTCAGTTTGCAGGAAACCTCATTGCAGGTCAGAGGCCTTAGGGCACATATTGTATTTGATTAAATAGCGTCACCTCCACCTAAAATCCCAGTGATATTGTTGTCTTTTTCCTAAAACATTCAGCTTTAGCCATTGGAGAGACTCAAAGATTTCTGGCATTTTTTAGTGTTAGCAGCATTTTAGTGCAAGGTAGTATTGATTGTTTCCTCATTAACTTTATCAAACAACCTGACTATTGGAAGCTTAGGGGCTACTGCTGCTCTTTGGTCAAACAAATTACTGTGGGTTTGATGGCTCTGGCCACTAGGTGTTACCTAGGCGCATCTACCTTCAGCTGCTAAATAAGACACTATAAACAGAGCTTAACAGTCTTTTTGTTTGGCTTATCAGTTATGCTACACAAGCATTCTTAGCTGTCATCATTTTTATAGCCTGCCACCTCCAACTTAAATAAAGCTATTCAACTGCTTAGAGTCTTTACAAGTGCTTGCAGCCAGCACCATCTCTCACTGGAAGATATTACTCGCTCACGGCTGACTGACTTCTGCTTTTGGCCTTTCCACAAGAAGCATCTGGTTCTCGTTATGATTAAGGGATAGTAGGATAGCAGACCACACTGTTATCAACCTTCAGGCACCTCCAGCTGTGGGATGTGGGGTCATATGAGGATCCCTTGAACCTCTGGGCCAACCTCTTCAGGACTTGCCTTTGTCTCATTACCTTACCTGCTCGTGGCCTGGGTGAAAAAAGGCCTTTTTCCTGCTGGACTTTGCCATGCCAGGAAGGATGTTAGACATTTTTGCCTTTTTGGTGAATTCCGGCAACCTGCATTTTCAGTGTGACAGATTTGTGCATCTGCTAATTGACCCACCTTTTCAGGCTATGAATCAATTGCCTCATGCAAGTCCTCAGCCAATAGTGGTTCAGTCCTACCTTCTTCCAGACACAAGTACCTTTGTATCTGCAAAATAGGGTGAGGGATTTGAGTATATACCTGTGTATATCACATTCTCTTCGGGAGGGCAGGTTTCCTGCTGGGCAGTAATTTGTTCAGTTGTAGCCCCTAAATTACTAACAATCAGGTCTTCATTAAAGAAGAATCAAAGATAATTTACAAGGAAAATAAAATTTTTTCATGGGAATCATGTCCATATAAGGTCATGACCTTGCATTTGATTCTCTAACAAACGCCTTTTTGCATTCTACAGGCTCGGCTTACAAGACTCTGCGATCATCAGAAGAAACTGCAAACATGACTGGTGCAGGAGAAGAGGGCAGCTGGGCAGCAGTGGCAGATCGCATGTTGGTGCCTCTCATTGAGCAGCTTCTTACCCATGTCTCCAGGTGCAGTGCATTATCATTTTCAACTAAGATCTCACCACTTAAGGGGTGTTCACCAGCAGAGTACAGCCTCTAAAGGCCCAAGGTCTTCTGCGAAGGAATACCTATATCTTGTATTCTTGGCGTTTGAAGTTTGAACTGATCAAGAGATATATAAGTTACAGTTTTTATCATTTGTGATTATTATTAACTTGGTTATGAAGTTGACCACAATTCATGTACACCAATCAGAGATTGCCTTAAGGAGTAGCAACAATAGTGAGTTGTAATTGTAAATTTTCATAAGGCAGCATTAATCAACTAATTAAATCTGTAAGCAAACTTCTATTTTTTTCTTGTCTTATAGAATACTTAATGCCTGCACACATGTCATTGATGAGACCATCCCAGGACCCCCTCAGGTCAAACCTACCCTCCCTTCTCTTCCAAATGCACCGTCACTCAGTCCAGTGAAAAGGAAAGTGAAAGGCGAGAAGGAAGGCACAATGTCAACAACACCAAGCCAGTCTGCTGATAGCAAGACTCCACAAAAGACACCGGTCAAAGGTGAGGATGGTCCCATTCCCATTAAGTAGGATGAGCACTGTGGCTTGTGCATCAAAGATCCATGTAAAAGTTGTCGCCTGTCACCAAACGTGCATTTATTATTGATGTATGTTAAATTTAGATTTTATATTTTTGTGGCATTTAATTTATTAGTTTGTTTGTTTATAGTTTCTTTCATTTTTCAGATGCCAGAGAGCTAGACAAGGAGAAACACAAGAAGGATGGCATAGGGGCCTTTTACTCTCTCCCTCAATACCTCAAACTGTATGAAGTTCTAAAGGGGGCTTATTCCAACTACAAGGTGATCTCTAGTTCTATTCTTTGTTATGGTTTGTTGTTATTTATTTAATTTAATTCCAGCTTTTTCTGTCTGGTTTTTGTTTCTAACACTTGTTCTGCCTCCACATTGAACTATTTTGTTCTTTCAAAAAATGTTTTAACTCATCTTTGTTCATCTAGAGCAGGGGTGGGCAATTAATTTTCCCAAGGGGCCGCATGAGAAATTGGGATGGTTTTAGAGGGCCGGACTAATATAGTTAACTCAGTTGTACCCAATACTGTATATGTATATATACTGGCGGGCAGGCCACGGTCAGAGACAGGAGGCGGCCGGATCCGGCCAGCGGGCGGGCCGGTCAGAGACAGGAGGCGGGCCGGATCCGGCCCGCGGGCCGGCCTTTGCCCAGGTCTGATCTAGAGGATGAATAGTTGCATACATAATACTGCAGTGCTACATTAAAAGCTTTCATTATAAATTTTATTGAATATTTGCTGTTTTGGTGACATTTAAATTACATCTACAGTTGTATCCAGATATTTATAATTATCTTGCTTTCTTGGAACTCGTGAGCCTGCCAATTGGAAAAAAAAAGTTATCCGATTAATCACATAAATATTCTGTCCTTGAAGACATCACTGGATTTAAACAGCTCGGACAAGTTCTGTTCCTTTGTACGAACAGCACTGGGCGTGATGGCTCAGTTGCTGGAAATTGCAACCCTTTATGATGTGGGCAAACATGCAGAAGAGGTCTTGGGGTATTTCAGAAGCACAGTTACCTTGGAGCCCACAACCACTGTACTGTGTGTTCAGCAGGTGTGTGGAAAATACTGGTTTGGGACCACCAATTCATGCAGCATGCTTCAGGGTTTTCAGTATAAATTTAGTAGTTTGTATTGATGTTTATATTTTAAAAACCCCAGCTGTCTTAGTAAGACACCATAACAGAAATTATTCTGAATTAACCTCAAGTACTGGTCTCTCCCAGGAACACTTCTCCCACAAAACCAAGGAAACTTAGCTATTACTACATAATAGCAAAGAGAATAATATACTGGTGATCTATCAAAGTATTACAGATCATTATCAATTATACCTGCAAAATGACAAATGGCAATTTTTAACCAGCAGTTGGCATAAGTCATTTTATGTCACCAAAAACATGACAGCCATGAATAGGCATGTGCATGTGAGCCCACATGGCTGCAATTATTGTTTTAACTTTTGCATTTGATTTACATATGCTTGATCCCGAATCTAGAGTAGCTTTTGTATTTTTAAGCATTGGATTTGGTGACAATTGCAGTTACTCAAAGCCTTGTTTGGTACCAATCTGGCCAGCCAGTGGGACTGTGAGCAGCAAAATGCTGCAGCTGCTAGACCTGGAAAGGCAGCACGTCCATCAGCCAGTGGAAAACCAGGACTTTATCACAGCTGTTTGGGTCAGCCATATGCCCACCTGACGCACTCTTTATTGACTGCCTCCTATAGAGCTGCCACTCAGGTAGACACAGATGATTCTAACAGGTGGGATATTAAAGACTTTATTGATATGTACTATGTGGTATGATGGACCTTGAGAAAAAGAGTGACTTAGTCTGTGTCACTGAACAATTGTGCATCTCGGTCTAATATTAGTAACATGGCTGAAGGTGTAGACTGAAACTCCTTTTTTGTTTTCATTCTGTGACTTTTTGTATGTGTGTGTGCAGTTTTCTTCTGTGGTTGAAGAAACGTGTGGAGAGGAAAGTGCCTGCAATATTGAAACCTGCAAGCAAAGTTGACAAGGTAAATGAGTATTTCCTGACATACCTGTTTCCAGTGTCAGAGAGGAAAGTCATCTGTTTTTCATGAAAGTGCATGAATTAGTTTATCAAAATAATCTTATGAGGCTTTATTTTCCTTTAAGTTTCAGCCTTTAATAAGGCCACCGGGTCAATAACAGTGTTCTGTCCATTCTTTGAAATGCAGTTACCAACATCAGTAGTTGAAAGAAGGTTGAAATCCTGCTAAAGAAGACTGGACTTCAAAAAAATTTCCTACTTTATTACTTCTGCTATGCCATTTTTAGTAATGTGGAGAAAATATTCTTGCCTTTTTGGGGGGTTTTAAGAAACAGCTAGTGCTAGTTACAAGATGGAATGTTTTAAAGGACAAAAGGATTGTGAGATATTCTCCATAATGATAGTTTTTGTCTTAGTAGTAGTTATACAACAATAAGATTGTTCTTTGAACTGTACAAAAGGACATGGCATTAGTAGGTTACCTTGATTTAAAACTGTGAAACAGCAACTTTTTTGTTGTCCTATTTGCACAGGCAGTGATCGGATCCTACATTCGTCTCTTTGAGCCTCTTGTGATCAAGGCTTTGAAACAGTATACTGTGACATCCTGTCTGCAGCTGCAGCGGCAGGTCTTGACCTTCTGACCCAACTAATTCAGCTGCGGGTCAACTATTGCCTCCTTGATTCAGACATGATTTTCATATCCTTTGTCCTCAAGCAGTTTGAATTCATCGAGGAAGGTCAGATCAGGTGAAGACTTATTCATGTAAATTATGATCATAATTAATGTGGTTGGTCTGTGATTGTGTGGAGGAGCGTATCAGAAAAATATGTGAGTATTTAGTGCTAAAGAACTAAGTCATCTCATTAAGTGTTTTCTCTGCCATGGATTCCCAGGAACTCCGAGGTGTTGGTGCCACATGTATTTCAGTTCCTAGTAATGCTTTGCTATGAGAAGCACCACAGCAAGCCTATCATAGACATGCCGCGCATCATACACCGCTGTGATGGCATCATGGCATCTGGTCTCCAGCCTGACACTCACGGTAATATATGTTGTTTTGCCTGATACGGTAATGTATACTGTTTTCCTGATACCGTAGTATACGTTGTTTTGCCTGATACTCATGGTAACATATTTTGTTTTACCTGTTATAATATATATATATATTGTTTTGCCTGATATGGTAATATGTTTTGCCTAATGGTTTCCCCACTGCCATGTGGTGCTTGGGTACAGCAATGTAGGCCTGTCTATTGTTTCTGCATGTGAAATTGTGTGGGAGAGAGAGAGCAATGTAGGCCTGCATGTGTGTGTGAGTGAGAGATAGGTTCCTTGATTTTTGAACATTAAAAACTATTGTTTTTGTCACTGGCACAGGGCTTGTTTTGCACACGCATGTGTGTGAGAGAGAGATTTAGGGGGGTGGGGAGCTGAGCACGAGAGAAAGTCCTTGGTTTTTTAAAACCCTAGAAGTGGCTGTTGACAAAATGCTAGCTAAACCTCTCTAACATTTGGTTATTTTCAATTTTTTTGTTTCACACTTTATTAGATGCTGTAATTGTGTTTATTTTTTATAGATTTTTAGAGCGATCTTATTCCTTATTTGTACATGTTTCTTGGTTCTACTCTTTTTGTTTAGCTATTCCAGCACTTCAGCCCATAGTGTATGATCTGTTCTTGCTTCGAGGAACTACTAGGTCAGAGGTCAGCAAAGACCTGGAGACACAGCGAGAAGTTGTGGTGTCTATGTTACTGCGCCTCATTAATTACCACCAGGTGAGATTGTTATAGGAGTTCTGTGTGTGTGCATGGGTGTAGATGTGTGCATGTGTATGCATATTTATATATGCAATCATGAAGCTGGCATGTGCTGTCACTAAAGAGGTAAAGAAGGGATCCTTAGATTCTCCTGCATATTCTCTAAACAGTTTTTTTTTTGCTTGATAATATATTGCTGCTGCAGTCAGCTTTAAATATAAGCAGGTGTTTTCTTTCCATGGTCTTGGTGTTTAATGTGGCGTATCCGACAAGACTGTAATGATGTTTTTCCCAAGTGTTGCTGTGAACAAGTGTGACACACCTTTTGCACATTTTAATGTAACATTTTTTATTGAGCTTTATTTAACCAGTTGTATTACAGTGATGCTGCAAGAATACATGCATTCATATGTCTCATTATTTTGGCTTTGCAGGCATTGGAGATGTTTGTTATCATTCTTCAGCAATGCCACTGTGAAAGTGAAGAGAGGTGGAAGCGCATGTCACGCATGGTCACAGATGTTGTTCTGCCTGCCTTGGTGAAACAGCAGGTTGGTGGAGTGAGGAAAAAGTTTTAAAATGTTTTAAAGTCATCACTTTAGACTATCATTTGTTTTATGATGGGTTTGTTTAAAATTTTGACTCATTACAACTGTCTTTTTGAGAATAAAAAACTTAAATTAATTTTTTATTTTAAAGAGATTTAAACAAACTGCAAAGCAATAATTCATTTTGTGAAAAAATTGGATACCAAAATATTCATGTGTACTCAGTATGGCATTTATATTATATTACATGAAATAGCTTCCCCAATGTTACATATTCTATGAGTCCTAATTGATTGAATAGATTGCACAAACTCTCCTTTTGTGATATTTTGAATGATCTTGATTAACTTTCAGATCAGCCTGGAAAGTCAGGCAGCCTTGGACATTCTACATCGTCTGTTTGAGTCTGTAGCACCCAGTGTTTTCCGACCTGTGGACATTCTATTAAAAACTCTTTTAGCTCCACCTGTCAGTGTGGTTAGTGCTTTTTTAGTCTTATAAATTTAACTGCATGTGCACTTGCATGCATGTTTGTTTACATCTATAGTTGGTATCCAGATATTGAAATAAATCTCATTCTGAAAAGTAGGTCAAACAGCAAAATTAAAATTTTTATTGCACCATTTGTTATAGTGGAAGCTAGTAGTGTGCTGTAGGGGGAAATCAAATAGTTAAAATACTGGGATATAACTGTGTATTTTATCAGCAATGCATGAACGAGAATATTTTGTGTAGCACTTGATGTAACAGTATATTTTCATGCTGGTTTGCTGTTGTTGGTCAGGAAAGTGTACATGGGGTGGAACGATGGATGTGTCTTGTGCTGGCGTTGCTGCGGGTGCTTGTGTCACAGTCCAAGGAAGAGGTTATCCTCTCT
This sequence comes from Pomacea canaliculata, assembly GCF_003073045.1. Classification (NCBI taxonomy): domain Eukaryota; kingdom Metazoa; phylum Mollusca; class Gastropoda; order Architaenioglossa; family Ampullariidae; genus Pomacea; species Pomacea canaliculata. The sequence goes on along the minus strand of NC_037594.1, from coordinate 11,888,267 downwards.
CGTCTTGAGGAAATTGGTCTACATGTCTCCCTAACTCGAATGTCATCCATCACAGACATGTCAGCATCTGTCACAGAAATGCTGCGTAATTTGTCTCCTGAGGAGACTTTGGCCTGGTGAGTGATAAAACAGAGAACTCAACATACAGTACTTTTTGTCTTCTGAGAGAAGCTCATGTCCATATTTTTCTGCTTGGCACACAGAACACAGAAAAGAACATAAAATTAAAAAATCGGCATTCATAAATTTGGTAAATAATATTTAACACTGAAGTTCTAAGAAAATAGATCAACATAAACCACTGTCCCACACACTCACTCTTTCTCCCAATCTCTCTTTCTCTCATACACACATGCAGAGATAAATAAAAGAGTGCCACAATAAAGAGAGGGCTTGGTATGTTGAGAGGAGTTTGTCAGCTTGGTTTTGCTATTAACAGCAAGACTGTTACATTTGCATCCTCTCCCAACAGCAAGTTAGCCACTCAGTCCATCGGGTGGTCCAATGGCACAATGGTTAGCGCCTGTCACCAATACAGTGAGGGTTGGCTATCCTGAGTTCAGCTCTCTTCTCAGGCACGCTGTTCTTTCTCTGCATGTGGCCATGATATAGCCTTAGTTTCTAGCTTGGCATAAAACACAAATTTCCCCTCCCCCCCCCCCCACACAGCCCATCATCAGCACATTGGACTAAGGGAAGGGGGAAAAGAAAGTGAATTAACATTGTGATTTGAACATCTGAACATTGTGGTTTGTGACAGGTTCTTGCTGCAGGTCATCGGGAAGTGTGCAGAGACCCTGAGTGGCCAGCAGAGTGTTCTAGACTTTACTGCTGGCACCACTAACTTCTTGCTGCAGCAGACAACACACCTCATGCTCTATGTTACACACATGTTCCAGTCTGGTAAGGCTCTCTCTGTGTAAGTGTATGTGCATGAATGCATTTGTGTTGACATGACACATATCAGCATGCCTACAGATAGCAAGTGTCAAGATGATAAAGGTAGAAATTCAACATCAAACAAATTTAATTAACATGGAATTATGATTGCTTTGTTGAATTCTTTTAGTCTGTGGATTACAAGGTCCAAGCTGCTCATGTGTGTCCATTACATTCAATAATTTTGACTCCAAAACTATTAAACAATAAAATAAAAGAGATGAATTCCATCTTTTAACTAGGCAAACCATATTTGAATAGAGTTACATCCCTTAACTTGACAACAGGAAAATGTCATTTTAAAAATGTGAATTTCTTCTTCATGCTGTAACAGATAGCATGACTATATGGAATTATCCTGACTAGCCACCTCAGTTCCAACTATCTACTCCTAATTGGTCAGACCCGACCAATAAACAGGAAGAACACAAATTTCACCAACTCACAGCACCCTCCCCCCCATCCCGTCCTTACCAGCCAATGAGTTCTCTTACAGCAATTTTTCGCCCGGCTTCACACAGTTCAGATGTGTGTTTGAGCTACCTTGTTTCTGTGGCCTTATGGATAAGCTGTGTGGTCTCCCACTAATATTTATGCATAGGGTTCAAACTGTCTGGCATGCTCAGTGAATTCCCCCCTGTGAAGTTTGCCACACCTGACAGAGGACAGATGGATCCAGGTTTTAAGGGACGGACCACAGCAGAAAGGAACGCCTAGGCCAGTCAAGTGCTCTTTTTATTTAGAGCACAGTAAAAAAGATAAAGTTAGACAACTATTTACATCTCTTCCCTAGGTTGGAAGTATTGGCAGTTTCACTAGGTGTAGCTGCTAGTCTTGCTTCCTCACATAATGTAGCCCTGAAATAAATTAAGGCAATAGGCTGGCATTCTGATTCCACCTTTGCTGGGTTCTATCTGAGAGATCTAGTATGCCGTTGATTCTCTGGACACAGCACTGTGTCTGCGGTGCAGCATATTGCCCACAGCATAGCTCGGCTAGCCTGTCTTGCCTCCGTTCCTCGTTAACTCAGGTTGGTGGTGGGGCCTCACACTGTGCCACCTGGCTAGAATTGAGATGTGTCAATTTTTCTTCATTTTTTATGCACTCCACCTTTTCGGTATTCTCTATATTGTCATATTATCTGGGACAGTATTAATAGCAAATACCATTGTTGATGGTAAAATTCCTTTTTTTCAAGTACTTTCACATGACCAGATGACTCTCTAGCTTCCTCCTGCCTCCCCGCTGTGGGTTTCTCCTTAGCCAGGCAAAAAACTGTGAGAGCTCAATGGGTGGTAAGGGCAGGATGGGGAGAGGAGTCAGTCAAAATTTGTGTTCTCCCTGTTTATTGGTCGGGTCTGACCAGTCAGGATAGCTGGAATTGAGATAGCTAGCTGGTGCTGGCAGGAAAGGAGTGAGCATAAATTATAATGTTAAGAACACTGACAATTATTGTTTTTGAGACCAGCATCCATTATTATGTTTGTGTATTTCTCTTTTTAATAAATCGCTTTGGTCCCACCTTTAATAGTGGAGAAAGTGCTATACAAATCAGCTTCATTATTATTATTCCTAATTTCCTTTAGATTTACAAAAAAGTTCTTTTTGTAATAAAAAGAGATTGGAAAGATTTATATTAATTATGATTCATGTTTTTTTGTTTTTTTTAATTCTTGGGTATCAAGGGTCAAGATCCCTACCCAGTGAATTAAAGTTACCTTGTTACTTCATTTCTCAGTGTATTTTCTGGACCCTGTTTACAGGCTTGTTTCGGCGTGTGACTACGGCAGCAATGGGACTTTTGCAAAATGAAAGTGCTAACTGCTTCTACAACATCCGTGAGATCAACCACAACGTCATGGCTCTCAGCACTACCTGTTCCATGCTTCCTCTTCACTGGTGTAACATCCTCATTCTCCTGAACTATGATGACCGCAAGTTCTGGAGTCAGATAGTTCAGACGCCACAGTCTTTTCGCATGTCTAATCAAAGGTAAATAGTACAGCTTTTCTTTTTTTCATTGATAGTGAATCAAGACAAGGTCAATTCTTTGAATATTGAGTGCCAGGAAATGTGGTTGTTCTTGGCATGCTCTTGTCAAAGCAAAACATTGGGTCTGGGGAATTGGGCAAATGGGTGACAGTTATGACGACTGTGTTAACACAATCCTACATTGACACATCAATAACTGAAAAATCTCACCACATGGTGCACAAGCCCCAATCTCTGCTCTTTGCCAGACAAAAGACAATGATATCTGAATCAAAGTATGACACAAAAGGATTTATTAACAAACAAATTTACGAGTTGGGACTTCTTAATTTAACCAGTAAAGAATTCTACTTTAAAAATTTTTGTGAGAGATGCAAACATTGAACATTCACTTAATTTGTCCAATCATTTCACCATACTTACATAAGCATTAGACATTAATTTTTATTTTTTTAGTGTTGATGATTGTGATTGTCAGGAGGATTTTATTATTATCAACATCCCTTTTTGTATTGCCAGCATAAGAGGTGGTCATGTGAACCCTCCTCGGCGAATTGTAGAATGTTCAAGTTTGGAGATTTTGCGGCGGGGAGGTTTAATTCTCTTTTGTGACTATGTGGTGAGTTGTCTTTAACACTGTCATGGTTCTTTAATTTATTTTTCTTACCAGAATGGGCTTCATGTTGCATTATGGAACAGTACTTTGATCAGAAAAAGTTTCAATTGTCTTTATTTTAGTTGTTCAAAATGAAGATTTTCAATTTGAGGATTTAAAATGATTTCCATATCCTATCATCATTTGAAAATGAGAAAGAAAAAAAGGTCTAGTTTAATGACAGCTGGAGATTTTTTTATGTGTCATGGGAAGTGTAAAAGGGACAAAAAAGATGATGAGGTTAACATGGCTGAAATTGTATGGGTTGGTTTAGATTTGCTGAGTTTGTGAAAAAACCAGCTGAAACCTGTTAGAATGTTTTTTGTGTACATGATGAACAGTGTGAGAACCTGAACGATGCAGAGCACATGACGTGGCTTATCATTAACCATGTGACTGACCTCATCGAGCTGTCCCATGAGTCCCCTGTTCAGGACTTCATCAGGTCAATAAAGTTCAAGTTTTTCTTTTCACAATAAATAGTTAAAAATATGTTTCTCAAAATATAGTTCAGAAAAATTTATGAAGCATATGGTTTTTAAGTCTCAAGGTTTGTTTTTGACATTTATGAAATGAATCTCTCATTGTAAAAATTTTTAAATATGCTTGTGGGATTTTTCAGTGCTATCCACAGGAATCCTGCTGCTAGCAGCTTATTTATTCAAGCCATTCATGCTCGAGGGGAAAGCGTGTGTCGGGTGAGTTTTGTTCATTCCCCTTTCGGAGGCTTGAGAATATATATATAAATGCAGATGTGTAGTGCCCTTGACTTTGAAGTAGAAGTCAGGGGGCTTGAGGCCTGTGCCATCCTGTGATGGGAAAAATCCTCCTGCCCAACCAACATGAGCAGATAGCCCATAAATCAAGGAAGTTAAGGCAAGTCTTGAGAAACAAAAGCATTACTGTTTATGACCAAAAGAATGATACATCAGATACGTGACGGATGACTGATCACAAGATGTAATTATTGCATGTAGTCCTGTCATCTGACAGGTCTTGAAAAAAACAATGACTCAGTGATTTAATTTCAATAAACTTTTAATTTTATTTCAGCCTTCCCTTGTGAAGAAGACATTGCGGTGCCTTGAGGCTATTCATCCTTCTCAGAGTGGAGCACTGATAACCTTACTCGTTGACAAGTTTCTCCACAACCATCAGCTGGCTGTGACACGAATGAGTGACACTGTCATATGTCGGAGACTTGAGGGACTACTCGCTGAGAATGGAGAGGTGAGATTTTACTGTAGGGTCAGAAGGGTCAGCAGGATCAGAATAGTCAGCCTGTTGTGTGGGGTTTCACCGTAAGTACATGCCTGGAAACTTTTTGATCATCAACAGGGGGGAGTCGCAGATATAACATCAGTTTTACTGATATTAATGTGGTAGAAGAGGATACTTTAAAAACTATTTTTCGAGGATTTTTGAGTATTCTTTGAGCAATTCATTGTGCGTGTGAGGTTGGGGGGTGGAGGAAGGATGGATGAACCATCTGAACATTGTGAATCTGACTTCTTTGTGGTTAAACAGAACCAATTATGTATTTTGTGCACATCATCAATACTGTTAATATTTATATCAAGAAAGTCTCAAGTTCTCATGGATGAATAAAATGCAGATTGACATTGTAGAAGTAAACCAGCTAAGCACCCAGCTGGGCAGGGGATGGGGCATTTGCAACACATTTGCTCATAAATTTCAGGTGCATCTTTTCAGAACAGCGACTTTACTGCAGCCCTATCCTGACCATGAACATGCCTAACATGTGCCTGTATTTATTTAGTGTATGAGCAGATATTTCTGTTGTAGAAGTGAGCATGTCTGTTACATGTGAATATGGGTGCATAGCTGTTGGTGATTCAGTTTTTTCTGTATATCATTTTGTAAAGCACTTTGAACAAATCATTGGAAAAGCACTCTATAAATGTTTGTTATTATTAGTTATAGTTTATTCCTTGTTACCCCTCAAGGAACATAGGGCCACAGTTCATTATTATTGTAATAAGGATTTACTGAGTTACTTGCCTTGCACAGGAAAGCAGCAAGCAGCTTCCTCAGGAGGACCTGGCCAAACTGCTGCTCTTCATTAAATCCAACAGCTTGATTAGGCGACATGAGAGACTGGTTTCATTGTTGAACAAACTGTACAGCATAGTCTCCACTGGGTCACAGGCACCATCCTCACCAGAAAAGACACATCCTCTGGCCTTGACAACTGTTAAGGTCACTGACATTGTGATTGACAAGGTCAGTCTTGTTGCTTTTACTGTGCAAATGGATAATGAAAAAAAAAACAAATATTTTGTTATATCTCTCATGATGGAAAGATCACCTCTATCTGGAAAAGGGATACAGAGAAGCAAGTCATATGTACTGTGGATGCTAGCAGTTTTGAAATATCAGAATGCTACAAACATCACCAGGCACAAAACAGGCTTAATTATAGATAATATAGGGAGCAAGTCTTATGTTCTGTTGATATTTGTAGATATATATATATAAATCACCATCCTTGCACATTTGGATACAGACTTAGCGCCTCATGTGCTGTTGGTATATTGAAAACAAACATGAAAGGAGATTTTAAACAAAAATAAACCAAGGTGAATAGATGTCTCAACCTACCTAAAGAACTGTTGCATAATGTGCTGCCATCAGCAGTAATGGTTGTGACAAGCCATCCCAATTCTAGATTTATATAAGCAAGCAGGAAAAGAGTACAAATTAGATAACCTACGCCATTACCAAAAAAAATAAAAAATACTATTGCCTTGCCATAAATGAAATAAAGATAGCCTAGTCTAAACGTTAATTTCCTCAAAATAGTAAATATATGGACTTCTTTTAGCATCCATAATCGAGCATTATTTTCTACGTAATAAACAATACAAATAGATTTTAGCAAACAAAAAACAAAATCTTATGCTAAAAACAAAAAGAATAGTGCAGCATAAGAATTTGGTAACCACTGAATGCTTTGAACAATTGAATGCTACCACTGCAGACTTGACAGGCCACCTGAATCCACTAGCAAAGAGCAACAAAGGTAACCCACCTACAACGATGGACACCAGAGGTAGAGCATATACCCCAGGTTTCCATTAACCCCACAGTGTAAAATCTCCTTATGGGGAAGAACTTTTCCCACCCAATATTGGCAACATCAAAAAGTAGTTTGGTGACCTCAAGGCATTAAATACTTTCCAAAACACCAAATAAATCTCATTATGGGTAATTTTAGATGTACAAGTGACTAATAAACTTCCGGCTTATTATTCCACAAAAACATACATTATGCTAACATTCAATATCTATTTTCAAGACATTCCAATAACCTGCAAGAAACAGATGTGGGCAGATGAAGTGCAGTTATGACTAAAATTTATAGTTAAGGACATTGATAGCAAGGATAATAAGTCTTGTGATGTTTTGAGACAGACAGCACAAGTTTACCACATTGTTGTAAGCATAAGGCTTTGTGGTCTTAGGACTTCTTCATGAGTATTACAAGAGACCAGTGCTTCTCGTCCTCACCTTCCATGCGGGAGTGCGCATTCCTTTTGCAGCGTCTTGAATATGCAGACATACTGTCCATCACAATGACCAAGGTGAGTGTGGATAGATCAGAGCTTGTGATGATGTCTGACAGTTCTGTGCATAGCTTAGGGGATTTGATGGCAAGCAGAATGAGGTTTGTCTTTCCATTAACCAATAATATTGCCAGAATCAATAGGATAGTTTATTTTCCTTAGATGGGGACATGTCAGAGCCTTTAAGAATACTTGCAAAGAGACATCTGGTAAATCTGTGCCTTTAAGAGTCAGAGAACAAACCAGACTGCTGTGGATTCTGAGCGCACCATGAAGTTCATTCACTTAAATGGATATTCTGCTGATTTATTGCATGCTGAATCCTGTTTCCCCTTTGTTAAAGTAAAGTTAAAGTTTTCATCCATATCTTTTAAGGAATGAAATGAAATCCATAGTATCATCACAGATTGTGACAGTTCCCAACTTGCTGCAGAAACTTTAATGTCGTGCAGGGTTAGTCATTCTAATGCACTTTTATGAAAAAGACTTTTTGGAAATGAAAATTTGGATTTTGTGTACAAGTGAAAGCTCATAAATTTTGTCCATGCCTGAGCTGCTGTGGAAGTGTAGTTCCTTTTGAGATATGTTGCTGTTGTTGATGTCTTTCATTTACTTTGCTGGGAAGTTCAGAGAGCATGACCAAAGGAACACTGCGTTAAAAGTGTCACAATTTCCTTCTTTGTTTCAGGAATTTAATCTCAGTGTGTTGGAAGAATGCGTCTCCCTTGGTGCCTTCCGCACCTTGCTGCGTTACAATCGTGACAAAGACAACGAGAGAGCCGCCTCTCCAACCGAACCTTCTCTTGATCCTCTCTTCCAGGCAGCTCAGCTGACCATGTTCCGTCACATCAACAATGTCATCAACCACTTGCCTGTCCCTCACCAGTGTCTGGCGTTTAGCACAGTGCTGCCATCTCGAGCCCTTCGCTACATGGAAAGAATTGACGATCTCTTCACTGATCACGGCTGGTTTGATATGAACTTTAGCCTGGCTGCAGCATTTGCTCAATATGTTGTCTGCATCCGGCGATTTCCGTGGGAAGCAAGGGTTCCTGGAGAGTCCCGGGCTGATGTCTGTAGGTTCTGTGTTCTTCTAATGGAGGTGAGAACAAAAATTGCATAAAACTTTGTGCATTCATTTCTGTTTTGTCTGCTGAGGTTTCTGTGGGTTTTTCTGGGTCAATCTAAATGTTTGTGTTATAGATGGTTCACTGGGCCATACAACATGACAGCTTGCCAACATCTGAGCAGCTGCAGACTTGCCTGGAGTGTGTGGCCTGTGTGCTGCAGGACACCAGTCTCTGGTCATTGCTGGCTCAAGATGACCATGCCACCTGGGCCAGCACCCTCATAGCAGGCCTGCACCAACTTCTTTCCTCTGGTCAGTGATTGCACTTCCATGCTTTGTTTCTTAGCATCCATGAAAACTGTCATCCTGACTTAACCTGTGGGTTGTCAATCAAAGTTTGTGCTTATTTAGTAGATTACTTGCTTCTGTTGGTTCCCTTATCATCAAACAAGTCATTGAATTGCTTTGTCATTACAGTTGTAGTTCTGCCAGGTGAGAAAGTGGCCAGTCCTACTCATGAAGATCATTCGGATGATGATAGCTGTGATGGTAAGTAGATAATGTTATCTTCTGGATCTCAAGGTGGATCTCTCTTGCACACATTAAACAAAGGTATGACAGATGCACTCATAAAATTCAGACTAAGGGTACCTAATTTGAATGTCAACAAGTTTTGCTTTAAAACCTAAGTTTATGCCAGCCTTCCGGCCTAATTTATCTGTTGATTTTCAGATGCAGCATGCATGATACGTGCATGTGACCAAGTGTCAGAATTGGTGCACTGCCTGCAGACACGCCTTCACCCTGCTAGTGATGACAGTTTGCGGTTTCCACCTTTCTTAGCTTCGCTTATCCGCAATATCATCATTGGTAAAGTAGTCTTTCCGTATGATAATGATTCAGGGTATTTGAGTGGGTGGAATGGGTAGACCTGTTCAGTATCAAAGAGATCTTGAGGCTAAAAGAAATACCACTTGTTACTGATTTATGTCTGCTCAGGAGCAAGAACATGTTTTTTCTAAGATTTTGTCTCCATACCAGTAACTGCATGGATTATCAGAAAAGGTGATTATTCATTGCACATCTGTGCGTATGTGTTGGCGAGGGATGACCTGTATTCATTGTGTTTCTCTTTGTGTGTATGCATGTGCATTCACCTGCTGTTTCACTGATGCTCAGGTCTTGCCAGGCTTCCACTTGTCAACACCTATGCTAGAACACCTCCTGTTGTGTGGCGCCTTGGATGGTCTCCCTCTCCAGTAGGCAGCCATCGTACTCAGCTGCCTCCCCTTCCAGTGGAATTTCTGCAAGAGAAGGATGTACTGAAGGAGTTCGTCACGAGAATCAACACACTAGGTCAGCACTGGTCAACAATTTTGTTTAATACCAATGTTGTTCCATGCATTACAACATCTATGTGACATATTGATGAAATGTTTTTAATGGTTTTTTTTTTGGTGAACTGAAATAGGAGTGTTAGCATTATTTGCTATTGCCCTCATTTATAATGCTGATGTCTCTGTTCCACGACCAGGCTGGACTAATCGGCAACAGTTTGAGGAGAGCTGGATGAGTCTGTTGGGTGTACTTAACCCAGTGTCCCATGCAGGCCAACCCCTCTCCTCAGAGGTAAAGCCCAGTGAACTCTTCACATTCAGTACACTGCTTACTCATCCATACAGTGCATACATTACAGCCATAGAATATTTAGACTGATGTTTCTTCTAACTGCAAATTCTGTACAAATTTGCCTGAATATATCCATATATCATTGGAAGAATGCAAGTCAAAAGTTTAAACCTGTACATTGTGTGCATGCTTAGCTGTGCAATGCTGCCATTTAAAACAGCTTTCATGACTTAATGAAAGAGGGAGAGCACACAGGTCACTAAAATTCTAAAATCAAACAATTTATTATATGATTTCTTTAACATTCAAAATGTTTGTATGGCCAGGGGGCTCACTCTTGGATTTTGACATCACTGACAAATTAGTTTCTTGCATGACATATTCATTATAATTGAAAGTAGTGGGGCATAGCCAGTAGCCTGCTACCAAAGTCAGCACATCACTTTGTCTAGGAGGAGATAGAACAGTCTCAGGGAATGGTGATAGCAGTTCGAACCATCACAGCCCTTCTCCTGCAGGCCATGTATGTGCCCTGTTCTGGCAACCCTGTCAACAGCCAGTATGAGATTCGGCCACGTGATAAACCTTTGGCCTTCCTCATGACTAGGTAAGGAGGGAATGCTGACTGCTTTCTCTTTCAGTATTTGGCATCATTTCTGCTTTTCAGCATGCTATGGCATGCAAGGGTGATTTAGTGATATAAGCTTTATATTCAATTTTTTTTTCTCTCTCTGTCTTTTGTGTGGTATCAGAAAATGGTCTTTAGTGATGATAAACAAGCACCTGTTGTGTGCAGTTCCATTGTGCAGTTCTTCCATTGAAATTGCTGTTTGTCAAAAGAATTTACTTGATGTACTGACAGATGTGGGAAAAAGCTATCAATGATCAGAGGACTCATAGAACAAGAAGTGCGTAATTTGTGTGCTATCAAGTAAGTAACCACTCTCCTTATTTTAGCATTTATTTTTTTCTACATACATTTATAAGGGCATAATGCCATTTTACCAAGCATTCTGAAGAATTTTGTTTGTCAAATTTAAAGACATAGGGCAGTCGAAGCATTTAAAATGTTCACAAGTGTGTGTGTGGATGTGTGTGTTCTTGTATGTGTATGTGCATAAATATCTGTACATGCTCATGCAGGCCAGATCGTCTTACACACCATCCATACAGCAGTCCACGGCGAAAGATAGATTCTATTCACTACGATTTGTTTGAGGAAAACCTGGAACGAGAGTTTGGCTGCGAGGACTATGGACTTGGACAGGTCAGTGTTGTGGCATATTTTGTGGTTGTTTGTTTGCTGTCCATCAGTTTTCTCATCTTTCTTCTCTCTGTTGTTTCTCATGAATTTTCATCAATTATTTTTTTTTTTTGGTCAGCTTTTCTTGACTGCCTTTGCTGTGCCACCTCCTACTCAGGATTGTTTTTTACACCTGTGCCAGGCTGCTTTTTGTTTTTGCCAACTAAAGATCTCTATGACCAGCTTCTTTAGTGACATCTTTTCCCCTTCACTACAACTCTCTTATCTCTGGACCATTTTATTTTTTCTCTCACAACATTTTCCAGTGTTAAAGAGTCTGGATCTATGTAGGTCAACAGCATAGTCTGAACAGTGATCTCTTGTGTATTGTTCTATACTGCCTTTGTGTTGATGCAGCATCTCTGTCGGTACATGCTGTTGCGTTGTGTACTTTGTAACAGATGTTGTCTGCTGACTTGCATGTCCTTCAAATCATTCTACACAGCTGTAGACATAGCCTCAACATTATGTCAGACCTTTCTGTTGTCTTCTGACAGTGTGGTGGTGTATTTGTCTGTTGATATGTCTCTGTATATTTGCTTATATGTTTGGTCTGTTTGTTCTTTGAGCATTTTAATCTATATGTAGATGCCATTTGTCTCTTTTGTGTAAAGCTTATTGAATCTACTGTACAGTGGAGAAATCTGCTGTATTCTGGTTTACAGGAGGATGATGACACCAGCATGTCCATTAGAAACTAACAAAAGATATTAAACTCACCTTCATGCCGTGTCTGTATGATCGTGATCTCACAACAGACTAACATCCATACCATGTCCTTTATGATCTTACCATAGACTTTTCCAGACACTTGTATTCTGTCCAGATTTCACTGGAGTCAGTGTGGGCAGTTGTGGGCAGCCTTGAACCAGCATTTGCAGAATCTGACACTACAGACTCGCTGGACAGCCCACAGCCTGATGATGTCCGAGTGCATTTGGCATCTCGTGCAGGAGGCAGCAGTGGAGAGGCCCATGGGGAGCGATCAGTGTCGTTGAGTGGACTGGACATCCACTCATGTCTGCAGTTTCTGCTGGAGCTGTATGGAGCATGGCTGCATGTAGACAACAACCCCAAGCCACCACTCATGCTGATCAATGCTGTGGTCAAATCAGTCAGTATTCCTTTGCTTTTTTCCTTTTCTCACAGTCAGGGCTGGTATAGTAAAAAAAAAAACAACCAACAACTTGCTTGTCACCACTGCAGTGAGAATCACATGGTCCTGGATTCAATCTTCACTTTCTCAAGGCCAGAGTATATTCCTTCTGTATCCCTGGTGCAACCCTGCTGTGAACCCCCACCTTGTTCTTGGTGTCGGAATTTTTACTGTTGTGCATGTTTTAATAAATTGTCATGGTCTCCAGAGCATCCACCATCAGTTGTTTGCATCAGGCCTTTTGTCTTTTCTATTTAGAGCCATACATTCGTAGCTATTTTTTCATTTTTAAAGAGGATAGGAATTTACCAACAGACTTAAGGTTTTTATGTTTTGTTAGATTTTTGTCTCTGGTTCTGGTTTGTTATTGGTTGTTTTAGGCCACAACACTCCTTTTTACATATTACTTACTGTTTTATAGTTTTGTTCTTTGTGTTGGCTTTTGTTTTTAAGGATGTTATCACAAAGTACTATCCCTGAATTACTATTCATAACTCCCTGGCAATACTGTCTGTCATGTTAACCGTCATGTAACGACTCCATCTTACACTGTTTATAGTATCTAGTATCTACACACTGATTTTGATGTAAATTTAGTTAGTATTAGTTAATTTCTTTGAAGTAGAATATGTAGATCTCTTTTTTTTTTTACAGATGGTCTGCTTGTCAGATTTGTTCATGGAGCGAGAGCAATTTGAGTTTATGCTTGACACTCTGCTGGACGTACTGAAAGTCCATCCCTCAGAGGATGAGCTTGTCAATCAGTACCTGATTGTAGGACTGGCAAAAGCATCAGCTGTCATAGGCGTGGTAAGGCTAGATGTATTTATCAACTTGAATCTAGCTAAAAGTTAGCCAATATGTAGTGACCTGGCCTCAAAAGGTTTCCCAGAAATGTCCCGACTTTCAGTGCTTATTGTGCTGCATTTGTGGTCTTTTTTCTGTGCTTAACGAACACCTCTATTATTGTTTGCTATTGTTTATTTAAACCATAAGTTAAACACATTTGTGGCAGAAACACAGACATGTTCTCAAACTTGCATAAATAAAATGCATAATTATTTTGTCAAGGAATAATATAACTTTTGTCTTGCGCCAACAGACCTGCACTGTTATGCAGACCGAAATTCTTATACTGACCTGTGCTTTTCTGTGGCACTACATTACTTACACTTGTGCAGGATGCTGCAACAGTTGAGAAGATTGTGAAGACAGTGGACAATGGTCTGAAGAGCACACACTTACCCACCAAGATCTCCTGCCTGCATGGAATGCTGTATCTCTTGGAAGGCGGACTCAGTGACATCGTTCGTGCATTGTTGCCAACTATGGCTGATTTTATTCTCCGTCATCTTGCTATAGTGTCACAGTGAGTATGCTGGTTGGCAGTGCAGTCCCATTACCACTATCCTTAGGGCAAACAGATGTGAGATCACTTTCAGGATTGATGATGATGATTATTATTATTCCTTTTTTTGACTGCTCTGATTAGACTTGATTTCTAGCAGTGATTAGCAGTAACTTCCTGCTGTAGCTAATGAACACAGACTGTTACAGAGACACCAAGTACAGCAGTTGACCACACTTTCTTGTAGTGACTACAACTGTAGTCTCCTAAAGTGACTACTGACCATAACTTCCTGTAATGGTCAGTGGCATTGACTGTCTGATGAATTTCAGAGCCTGCATTATTAGCCAGCAGTTTGTCATAACGCTGTGGGCCACAGCCTTCTACATGCATGAAAACTTCCACAATGAACTGAAAGACACAGACTTTACCTCCAAGATGATGCAGGTAAGATTTTATATTATCATTTTCGTCTGTATTTCATTTTCAATAGCTCTCTTGTATTTTTAATTTGGAATGCAAAATCAAGCAGAAAGAAAACCATTATACTAATATTTGTACAGACTTGTGTGCATATGTCTATGCTGGATGTGCTACATGATTTGCCATTTGCTTGAGAACAGAAGAGATAGAGCAAGCAATAAGTGGGAGCATGCAAGAACAACATTAATCTGGTAATAATTCATAAATCCTGTCACCAGCTGATAGTTACTACAGCAGCTTGCAGCGAGGAAACAGTGTCAACAGCAGTCTTTCTGACCATTATGAAGGGGACGGAGAGGCTGCTGCTAGCCGATGTCATGTCACGCACCGACACCGAGTCCATCATCAAACTCAGCATGGACAGGTTTGCTGCACTTTCCTCATCCTGCCTCTCTATAGGTCATCCAGTGACTCAGTCAGCCAGTCTCTCATCATTCTAGCTACTAATTCATTGCTTATCTCTTGTTGGCATGTGTAAAGGAAGCTGTTGTAGTTGGATTTCAGGCAGTAAATGTAAAAACTTCCACAAGGAAGCATTGCAGCTGTTTCAGTGAAAGTTCCACACCAGCACGGGAACGTAAAAGTCATGCAAGTCATACATAGGTAGAGGAACATAGAGTTTATATATTACATTGGAGAATGTGAAGACATGATGCTTAGGAGACAACTGACCAACATATCTTATGGTCAACATGACCCAACACTGGTTGCAGGTTGTGTCTGCCAAACCCACAGAGAGCCCTTCCTGCTTTGGGGCTTATGTTCACTTGCATGTATTCTGGTGAGGATTGCTTTTTGTGTTTGTAAAAAAACTTAAGTGTCATTAAATTTCTATTATGCAATGGTTTCAAGTACATTTTGTTTCACTCCCCTTGGGTATTTGTAACTATCTGCTTCACTGCTATGGTTTTTATCTTTTATCGTGAAACTGGGAACTCTTGCAGGCAAGTCACTTGACCAGTACAGCCCCCGACCAAGGGATGAGCCAACCTTTTTAGTGAGCAATGCTTTTGAGACAGTTTACCAGGATCCAGAGTCTCTCATTGTGGCCATGGAGCGTGTCACCGTTCTATTTGACAGGTAATTCATGTCTGCATTTGCAAGTGCCTCTGATCTTACTGAATTATTCTTCAGTGACACCACCTGTTGTGGTGGTCCAAGGACAGAGCTCCCAGTGTACTAATAGCAGAATTTTTTTTTTTTTTTTTAAAGATCAGAGTTCTAGATGAACATTTAATGCTAATCCATATGATGAGAATTGCAAAACTCAAAAAGAAATCTTTTTTTTCTTCTTGCTGTCGCTGCTCGACAGAATCAAGAAGGGCTATCCTTATGAAGCACGGGTGATCACAAGACTTCTGCCTGCCTTTCTGGCTGACTTCTTCCCACCACAAGACATCATGAATAAAGTCATCGGAGAGTTCTTATCCAGCCAGCAACCATATCCACACCTGATTGCCAAGGTCGTCTTCCAGGTACTATCTTGTCCCTCTAAAATGATTAGAAAAAGCTGTTTCACCAAATTGCAAAATTGCAAGTTACAAAGGAGAACATGAGCGAGACTGTTAGGGTAGGAGAGTTATTTTATCTTCTGCATTATATTAAAGTGATGGATGAAACATCATCCTGGCAAGTTGTCAGGATACCATGGCCTCTCTGCTGGCATTTCACCCAGTTTCATATTGATGTGCTGGTCTGTTAGGTGTTTGTGTTGATCTGCTGTTCTGTTAGATGTGGATGTACTGTTTTGCTATGTGATTTATGTTAATACGCTGGTCTGTTAGGTGTTTAACAACCTGCACCAGCAGAGCCAGCAGAACTTGGTGCAGGAGTGGGTGATGCTGTCCCTGTCCAACTTTACTCAGCGATCACCTGTAGCCATGGCCACTTGGAGCCTGACCTGCTTTTTCATCAGTGCCTCTACTAATGTTATGGCTGAAAGCTCTGTATCCTTTTGCCTCATCTGCCTTTTTGATGTCATACACCTTCTGATGATTCAAATGATTCAGATGTATGTCTCTAAAGAGCATCCTAGTATTAGTAACAAACTTTTATACCCTCCCATTATTCCACAGGGAGGTAACACTAAGTTTTTGATTGAAGAATGTGTCAGGTGACCGGCAAACCAAGGGTTCGACCCCGGGTTACAAGGTTATTCATTCTTGGGTTTGAAGTGTCTTTGGCTACTGTAACCATTAGGCCATGTTGAGTGGGTAGTCGATGTTGAGTCGAGTAGCACAAAGGCACTTGGTTTACCTTTTTAACCTTGCTAAAACTAATTTTACTGTAGGACAAAGTTCATTTTTCTTTTCTTTGAGTGAGTTCTTTTCCATTTAGCTCATTCTTAAGTTTACAGGTTGAAAAAATAATTTAACTGTTTAGTTGAGCTCTTGAATGTGGCGCCTTGACAGAGTCATCAGGTTTCCTCACGTCCTTGGACGAATGGGCAAGCTGGAGATTGTGGATCGTCAACTCTTCTGCTTGGCAGCCCTGGACTTCTTCCGGCAGCTGACAGAAGATATGCATCGCCGAACTTTTATATCCACCTTTCAGACAGTTGCTTCACAAGACTCACCTTACCGAGAACTGATTGAATGTCTGACCGCATGAAGTGAGTCAGTAACATGGGCAAATGTGTATTTCTTGTGAGTGCATGTGTGTGAGAGAGCATGAGAGAGAGAGAGTGTGTGTTCACGTGCTGTTGGAATGATTATCATCACAGGATGCTCTTTCCTGGTCAAAATCAATTTGGAATAGCATGCAGCTATTTTTAAAATATCATATCCTGAAAAACACATTGACATGATAAAGCAACTTTATATTGTTTAGTGGAGGAAAACCTGATGCACTCAGCCCTTTTCTTCGGTTTGCAGATAGATGGAAGACAACCATCCCTTATGTCACCCAAGACAGCCGAAATGTTTGTGCACATTAACAGCACAGATTTTCCTATTATTACTTTTTAAAATATTTTTGTCATGCATCTTGTCCTTAGTGGCAGATTACAGTAGTTCCCAGAAGAAGTATCTGCACCAAGTCAATAATTGATTTTTTTGCACATTGGAATGAGGATTTGCAATGACTGCATTATGCAGGTCAGAAAACTTACTTAAGTGTACTTTTGGGTGGGGGCAACTGTGACATGTTGTGGTTAGCAAGATTTCATTTGTCTTATGATGCTTCAGAAATCCATGCAGTTTGACAGACTGAGTTCATGTCGTCATTGCCAAAACTGCAGAACAAATTTGGAATATGACTTTGTGGTAATCTCTGATCATCATTAGATGTGATGAATTATCTATATTACCTTAATATAATGATGCTATAGATGTGATAATTATTGTAACTGTGCAATGTGTGGGTCCAGGAGTGGATGAAACAAGTTGAAAAGAAGAAAATGAGAGAAAAGTCCTTTTAGTATGTTTGGCTCTGCTATACAGAAACCTGCCTCTAAAGATTCAGTAGGGTTTCTGCATGAGCATAGCTGTCAATAGGGTCTTCTGTACAGGTGCACTTGTCAGAGGCCAGGGCTTGTAATCAGTGCTTATCGAAATGTATTCAGACAAAAGTTTGTCTTGCAGCTATGTAGAGTCTTTTTGCTTGAAAACATGGGTGGGACTCTTAGTAAAATAATATTTATGTCTATGGCCGACCTAGGGATTTGACAAAAGGTTAAAGAGGGAGAAAAAGGTCATCCAGATAAGGGAAATAGTTACTTGTGCAATGTAGCAAGATTAAACCACAAATGACTGGATGCAAAATAGTTTCCTCATTGACAGCATGTGCATTGGCTCTAACAAATCACCGCATAGCTTGGACACTGGCTTTTTGGAAGCATTATATCTGAGCCAGGACAGTAATTTTTGTGTAGCTGGTCTACATGGTCTGGTGACTGATTGGGTTATTGATCACTAATTCTAAAATGAATACTTGTTTTAGCTGTATGGCTCCTTGGGGGTTAGGACTCCCTCCACATGAGGTATCTAGCTAGATTGGGTCTCTATTAAAATAAAATAATGTGTTGGGTGGTAAGCGTAAGTGGCTTAGATGTGTGTTTTTTTTATCCCTGTCTCTGATGAGAAGGCAAGGACAAGCCTTGTGAATTGTGAGTGAAGATGTGAGCGTCCAGATGATTATGTTTGTGTGAATAAGTATCGTCAGTGCCATAGAATGCAGACAACTTTGTTAATCCTTTATGTCCAACACCTCTTTTATGCCTCTATTCTTTTAATTAGAATCTATTTTTAAGTGAATTTCTTACTGTCTGCTCCCATGAATCTACAGTCTGGTTTGATAGAAAAAAGGAAAGCTAGTTGTCAGCCACAGGAGTTACACAGAAAAGAGGCAGGATTCATGACCCAGGATTCTTTTAATGCCTTAGCATATCTGGAGCCATTAACTGTAGCACTTTTTTGATGTTTCCTGTGAGGGTTTCTGCAATCCAGTCCACCAACTTCATTGCTGATAATTTACCTCCCATAGTGTCTAAACCAAGAGGTGCACTGGTTTAGTGGTGTAGCACAGCAGACTTCCCCTATTCGGGCAGCGGTTGGGACTGGGTCTCAGGTTGGGGGAGGGTAAAACAGCAAGAAGGAAAGACACCTCACCCCTTAACTAAAAAAAAAAAAAATGGTTAGGAGATTACCTTTACTTTTAAATTACATTGGCTGTAAAGAAAGAGAAGCTAGAAATTTGAGAAAGCACTTTTTGTGACTTGTGCACCTTTATCAAGATTTGGACTTTTTTTTAGCATTCTTTTATGTGAACTCAACCTCTCATTAGTCTGATGCTGTTTTGTAGGTGTTTTGGTTGCTGTTACCGGACGTCTTTGCAATCACATTATATCTATGGCTTTATTGGTAATGCATTATCTGCATAGTCTGGACACTGCTTTATAACTTCCGAAAACAAGAGAGTTTTTTTCCCTTTACGTTCTGAATGCTTCATAACTATATCCCCTCGTGGTCATAAGGCTATAAGACCCATACCATTACACCAGGGGTGGGAAATGTCCAGTCTGGGAAATCATTTGGTCTGGCCCTCCCAAGCAACCACAGGAGGGCCTCAATATTCAATATAGATTTTTTTTTTCACAGCAACATAAATTTATATTAAGTGAATCATAATGATGATGTACATTTTGAAATAATGAAATATGCCGATGTGGTACTGGAAAAAACAGTTCCAGCCATCACTTTATGGGCGAGGTAACTGTTTGATGAAATATAACAGGCTAAGTTTTAAGTTGATGATTTGTATGGCCCTTAAATGATGCTATAAACATCGAATTGGCCCATGACAGAAAAAAAGGTTCCCATCCCTGCATTACACCCATCCTTATTTTTCAGTGTTCTTCAGTACGGCTTGTGACAGCGTTTTGAATATTTACATTCCATTTGGCGACAAGAGACGTTTTGGTGCATGCATTTATGTATGTGTTTAGTTCCCGCCCACTCACTTCTCAAGGATACCAAAAAATGGGAATTAAAGTTGTCATTGCGAATGTTTAAGAGCATGTCAGTGGTTTAGAGGAAGCTGACGGGGAAACAGGGAAGACAACACACTAAAGAGGAGTGGCTTCAGCCAAGCAGACAACCCTTTCTTCTCACTCCTGTGGTAATTCCACCTCAGCTTTTTATAAGAAACTAAAACTTAGATGAACTTTCATGGACTTATTGCCACATTCTTCTATCTCTGCCATTATCTGAAGAAGTTTAAAGCATATACTTGTATGCACTCGCATGTGATGGTGTTCACAGGCATTTGGTCTCCTTGGAATCTGAAAAATTTGCATTTTAGTATTTTATTTTTAGTCTAACAAATGCATCAGGTTCTGTCCAACTAAACAGGGATGGGAATTGAGCACAGGAGATGTTAAAAGCCTTTAGCAAGAGGGAAAGTATTTGCACACAACTGAGGTGATTGCAGCACACTGTTTGCATGTATTTGTCCATGTGACCTGCTTGATGTACAGTGTCATAGCATCCAGGATGACATTATTTGTTTGAAGTACTAAATTATTTAAGTCCTACTATATATATTTTTTTCATTCATGCCGCTTTCATGAAATGGCTGTAAATGTCGATGCATGTACATAAAAATTATTTTTTACAGCTTACAATGCACGTACAGTATTTTTCTTTTTTGAGATTCACATTGTCATTAATAGATTGAAAAGCAGCCTTAATGGGACCATACATATTATAACTACTTTTTTCTCTCCAATGTTCTTATTATAGTTATGTGTTCTTGGTTAAGAAGTTGGCAGTGTATGCTTCTGCTGCAGACTTTTGGTATAGAAAGTCTAAATACGGTCTAGAATCCTTCTAGATGAAAGATTACAAGCTGCACAGTTATCAGATACTGTTTTCTGTGGGTTTAGCAACAGAACAATTGTAATTAAATTAATAATAGAGGGAAACTAGTAGTGTTGGGAATTTTGTGAAATAAAAGTCAAAGATTAGCCAAATTGGATATCAGTTTACTTAGTCTCTATATATCCTTGATTTTCCAACTTTCCATCTGTACTATGGTTTCTATGTTTTGGTGATAAATGTTTCCTCTGTTTACTAAATTTAGCACATAAGAGAAAACCCAATCTTGTAATATAATAATCAGCCTGTGAAAGCTTTCAGTTTGTAACATGTATTCTTTCATGAGTTGTGTTCATATCATTTAGAGGTATTCTGCCTCTTTACACAAGGAAGGCGTGTACAATATCTCATGGCCCAAATGCTGGCTGCCCAATAAGGAAAGATTTAAGTTCATAATATTTTTTCTTAAATTCTGATGGCTAATTTTGTTAAAAATGCAGATGTACCAAGGACAATTAAGTGTTGGTTTCATGACTCTTTGTTATGATAAAAAATGTTGCCATTTATGCCACATTTCTTTTGCAAATAAAACTCCAAAGAGTTTACCCTATAATGTTTCCCCTTTCACTTGTTCATCACCGAAGTGCCACTGTCTTTTTTCAACTGTAACAATCATGTCTCATTGAAAAATGAAGGAACATAGTTTTTGTAATCCATTATTTGAGGAAGACAGGCAGTCATGAAGGTTCTTTTAACACATCCACACCTATACAGAAAATTGTTAAGGGTGTGGTGAGTGCACATGCAAATGCCATTTTATAGTTGCAGCATTCAAACACCTCTCAATCCAAACTGTTACTATGGAAAACTTGGTTACATGCATTCTATCATGTGGATCAGTTTGATCATCAATTACACATCACCAATCAAGTTCCACCTATGCAGGTCTTTTAATACTTTCAAACAACCAAAAAATATGCACAATTTCAAAGGATGAATTAAAAAATAAGTGTCAAGCTCAAATATAATCTCAATACTTGTTCTGGCCAAGTCTAAGCCAATATTGATGATAATGAAAACCATAATGATAGCATGATAAAGCTGTGGTGAATAAGACAAAGCTTCCCCTAGACTTGCTTTTCAAAGTAATTTTTAATGGGTTTAGAAAATCTCAAAAAGGGACTTTACATCCTAAAAAGCCCCAGATAAAACAGTTGCAGATTACTTGAGGTTTACTTAGGAGATAAAGAATCTTAACAGGCTTAGAAGTATCACTCAACATTAATCAGCAATAAAAACATCTCAGAACATCAATATTTAACATCAACTTTTGCTACAACCTTAATGTTTTTCAGCATCAGACAAAATAAAATGAACCCTCAATGTACTTGATGACTGAATGAGGGTATTTCACAATGAAATAAACATATTGAAGTTGGGAAAAAACTTCGTGCATTAGTTATGTGAAAACTACAACCACGAAGGTTGAAATCAATGCAAACAGTACAATATGCTGTTTCCATTTTCTGAGCCATCAAAGCTAGGCAACAAAACTTCCCAAGAAACAGTGAACTTAATACAGGAACATCACCTACGTCATAAAATTACTAGGGTGCAGCAGATATTTGTTTTTTAGCTTTCGTTACGCCCTTCTTGAATCACCTGGACAGAAATACATTCACTATAGCCAAAACATGATTTACACAACAGAGGTCAGATGCTCAGTCTCCGTTGCAGTGAACAAAGTAGCCTGATAGGCTAAACTTATTTGTGTATTGTCAGCCATCAAGTTGAGGAATATGTTAAAAGAAAAATCAAAGCGATCCACATTTGCCACAATTTCAGCAAATCTGATGCTTGATGCAACAAGATACTTTAGACTGAAACAGCTTTGTTTTCTTTTCATTCCTGAAAATAAAAATCCTCCAAAATGTATAGCGATTCCACCTCTTCACAATGCCAATAGACCAAGTCTCAAGGAAATCCTGCAAACACTGTTTCCCACCATGCACTTGGATTTTCTATGCGGAAGTAAATCAATGGGGTAAAAAGCACCAGAGAAATTTCATCAATGCACCTTTTTTTTTTCAAAGTTTCATGGCCATACAAACTCTTCACAAAAAGCATCTCAAAGCAATGGTGCAAAAAACTGGAGAGAGGCTAAATGTGAGAAAAGCCAACGGTTACCTGGTGTTGATCCTCAAGGTGTTCACCAGTTGCAAAACGATATCTTAGGACAAATGGATTGACATCTAAGACTCTGACCTTGTGTTACTAAAGAAAATATCTCTGTAACCACATTGGAGCCTCCCGTGTGTGGATGCATCACAGTTCATGCTGAATAAGTCATTGGCAACTTTGCACACACAAAACCTGGAGTGAAGCAGCGCAATTACATAGGCTATAGATTTCCAACTCCACTCCCCTTGCCAAGACCATCCATCTATGTATTTCAATAGTGTGGGAAAATTGTTAACAAATTGTTGGTCACAAGAATTAGTGTGCTAGGCAACACGTTTCATTCATCAACAAAATGAGCCAGTAGATCTTATTTTACTGATTCTTAGTGTATTAAGGGCTGTACACATGCATTTATACAACAATTTTATAGACAAAAATATGAATGCTGCTTGAAAATGCTTTTTCTTTTTTCCCAATGAAAAAAGGTGGCAGGAAATAGTCATCCCAGAATGCATTTGTCTTTCTTAATCACAAGCATGGATGTGTGTGAAAAGGGAGAGGGGGTGTCCGCCACTGCTTTTTTTTTGTGTTGATGCATTTTTTTTTAAGAGCTGATCATTAAAACTGTTTAGGAACCCCATCACCTCTTAAAAGCCATGGGGGACCTTGCATAATATTGCAACTGTTGGTTGTTTGCATTCATTTAGATATATCAAATCGATGATTTTAAACTATACTAAAGCCAAATTTTAGCCAAGGCAGCAGTTAATTGTAAATATGCAGAAAGATGGCTAATAAACGGTGAAAAACCACTCATGATGAGTAGTGCTAAGTACATGTTGCAGTGCAAACAAGTGATTCAAAGTGTTCACCGTTAACTGAGCATCATAACTGCTGGCCTCCCAAACTGCTCATACAGAGCAGATGTGATGTGAAATACATCAAAAACTTGTACAACTCATTTCCAAGACAAATTCTGGCTTGCATCAGATACAGGGGCTATTTGACAAAATAATGAACCCAGTAAAATCCCTTTCTAATAATTTACACTAAATTTTTTGTTTAATTACTGGCACTGCCATCTGCAGATATGTTGAATCTTCAAGAGTGGCACCATTTGTATGTCACTAAGTACCATATACAGTAGAACTTATGTAAGTTGACCTTCCTTATGTTGAAATTCCCTAACTGAAATTTTTAACACCAAGTGGTTGGTTTCCCATCAAATCAATGCATATTTAACTTCTGTAGCTTGAATCGGCTTTGCCAATAACTTTCACAACTCGAATAATTTTAAGCCAGTCAGCATGTTAAAATCATTTGAAAATACACTGGAAAGTGTAAAATCGTGTACTCCTCCCCATCGACCCTGTGCTCCGTTTCTGTATAGGAAACACGTGTGCAATAAGCACGCCTCCGCATGGTGCCAGTGTCTTTAAAAGAATGACAAGAAATGAACATTTGGTTAAAATTAAACATCCACAGGGAAAAAAATTTTGTTTTCAACGAACTTCCTTAATTCGATTCTTTTTATCGGTCCCTTGAAGCTTTGAGTTACAGAAATTCGACTATGTCTTCAGTCAATTATTGAGATTTACAATTAATCAACATGCACGTCTTCTTAACACACATCACATCCTAACAGATGCCTTTCAGAAAGTTGATAATCATCGTTAACAATCAAGACTTCCCTCTACTAAAGTACCATGTGGCAGCAGACGAGTATAGTTGCAGTTTTCGAAATGGTACAAAGATCTCCCTCTTGCTAACTAGCTGCAGATGTTCGATACCAGTAGGTAAAATCCATCACTGGTCACTGGGGAGGTTGAGGATAGACACAGCTGATAAGGCCCCATCCAGTCTACTCTTTCACATTTGTAATCAGTTCTATTTCACCACCGTGGCGTCAACCATCGTCTAAAGCACATTAAAAGATAACTCTTCATGGTGGGTCACATAACCAATCTAGATCCGTTTACACTGCATAACTGTTGCAAGGTGGGGTTCGTGGTGTTTTAAGTGTCGTCATGCTTCATTTAAAGTAGTTAGATTTATGCTCTCTTACGAGATGTGGAGCATCCTCCTTAGGCACTTGTTCTTGAATCCCTAAATTATTCCCTCCACATCAGCAAACAGACATTTCAAATCCATAAAGCAGACACTTCTAAAGATTGGATTTTGTAGTAAACCTGATGTTATGGCTGAACCAGACTGTCCAACCTAGCCACTGTTGCTGTTACAGTCGTAATGCAGCTTTGTCATGGAGCAACAGCTTTGAAAAGATGATTCTCCGAGTACTTAAAGCTAATAACATCTTTGAGCTGCATTTCAAAATGAAGAATGAAACAGGATCTGCTGAGATAAAGTGGGCTGGCAAAACTACATGGAGATGTCACCTACTTGACCAGGGAAAGTGTAAAAGATCCTAGAAAAACCAATATGATTTGAGGGCTAAAGGAATAGAAATTAGTTCATCAACCATTCGAAGGCACCTCAAGGAGGTAGGTAAAAAATCCTATAGACCAGTAATAAAGCAACTCCCGACGAAAGCCCTACAAATGGAGACTAAACTACAAGTACTAGATTCTGGAAGACTAGAGATTGGTTTTCATTTCTTCGTTAATGAAGCAGCATAGTCACAATGTTTGGTCACCTGGTGAAAAGATGCAGAATGCCCACATCGACCAACGTGTGAAACACCCACAAAAGATGTTTTAGCTATTATGGCATTGGTTTCTTACACACAGTCAATGGCATGACGCACTGAAAGCAATATATTGAGCTGCTTGGCAGAAGACTTGTTCCAGACCTTTACACATTATTCCCTGACTGATCTAGCATTTTCCAGTATTATCTGCCCCCATGTCATACTGCAAAAGAAGTCAATAATTTTTTCAAGGATAACCAAATAAAATCACAGCAACGGCCTGAAAACTCTTCTGATCCTAACCACATTAAGAAACTGTCTATGTGCAAGCAACGCTTGCGTGGACTGCACTACCAAGGAAAAGTCGATTCAGGCCTTCATAAAAGTGTGGTACAAAGTATATCCAGCAAGACTGCTCAAAATTGGTGGATTCAGTGCCAAATTGCATCAAATCACTGCTTAAGAATCGAGCAGGTCATATCATGTACCAATTGGAGTGTATTGACATTATTCTTACAAAAAAACTTGCACCGATTTTTGTTATTTTTCAGATTTGTTTCAGTTTGCACAAGTATGCATACAATTTGATAGCTGGTGCAAAATATTCACCAGGGTATTTTTCCATCTCATCCATGGTAAGACTGGTCAATCAGTATGACATGCCTTGATCTATGACAACTTTGTGGGGTATCTTAATGTGAGCACGCATAACGTGCAATTCACTTGTGTATGTTGTAGATTTGTGTCTGGTATGTGCTAATGATTTAGTCTATACATGATTTATGTAATGCGCTCTGAGCAAATTTTTGAAAAGTCGTTATTATTAACATGTTGCAATGTTGTTATAAAATTTTTTGTAAATTGTACCTGTGCCTATATATATAGCTTTTCAGTATGCCATGCATAATACATTTTCTTACTTTATTATACAAGTTTAATTGCAAGGTTATCATTACTAATGCCCATGAAATTGCTTGAAATAAGCCATCTTAGAATTTTCAATATGCTTCACAGGCACAGGTACTTCAGAGAAAGCAGTTCTGCTGATCAAAACATCGCCAGCAGAATTAAAAAAAGTGACAGGTGACATGATGAATGAAAGAAATGAAGGATGCACGGAATTGTAGTGAGCATGTATTGTGCCGGCAAAATGGGTTGCACGGGCCGGTTGAATGTGAGCTAGTTTTTGCGAGAGAATGTTCTAGAGGAGTTAGGAATAAGAATTTATAGCGAGCAGTCGCCAACCTACGGGGGCCTTTATTGCAAAGAGAAACTGGAAGTGCCGAGACACTCTAAGTGGAAGAAAGATGGGGCTGGACTACACACCGAATCGGCCATTATCAAGATAGCAGAAACGAGAGCTCTGTTCAAGAGGAAGCGTCTACGTTAGCTACAGCACCGTCAACCCTAGAGCCGACGTGAGAACCTAGGATGCCCGTCCCCCAGAGGAGGCACCTGACTGAGAGACTTTTACGGGGAGCCACGAGAGTTGCACTGTTTCCCCCAGGGGAGGTGTCCATCTCCAGTGGACATAACCAAACACTGACCCAAGAGTCAGTGCTCAGCCACGACTTGCGAAAGTTTGCATCGCACCGACCTTTTCAAGACGACTTCAGTGAAAGATTCAATTTATGTGGAAGCAATGTTGTCTGCGATTTTATTACAAGAACGCCAAATCTCAGACCGTGAGTAAAAGACTGTGGGTTTATGGCGACTGCCGCTGACTTTATATAGGAAGAAATTGATATTTTTTTTACATTCAGTTAGAGATAGTATGTGCAGTGGAGGGTGAATGAGGGACTTTTCTTTAAGAAGAACGTTTAGTGTGTTGGATAATAGTTTTATTAAATTTTTGACAGCCTGTGTAGAGGCAGATTTAGTGTTGTCTTTGTCTAAGAATGTGCAAATGTCACAGCTGAATGAGTGAGTGCGTGTAGAGGTGTACAAGTTCAGTTTGTGTGTGACACAAGCTCACAACCTGTTGGCCACAAGGGCCATGAATGTCATGGCTAGGGCACAGCACACACAAAACAGAGCATTTACCTCTGCCTGCTTTCTATCACCTCCTATGATGTTAGATCCCAATCTTGGAGTATGGGGAAGTTTTCAGGTGAGTGAGCTTTGAACCAATGAACTTCTGTTCTGAAATCGCCATGCTGCAGTGCCTTCCCACTCCTGGGAACTACGATGACAGTAGTCAACCATGGCCTTATAAAATGTTAGTTTGTAATTTGGTTATTGCATGCTCAGTGCAGCAATGACAACTTATTTCTTCCACAAATATGGAAACTTTTTTAGTGTCATCAAACAAACCACTTCTTAGTTTTTGATGCTGCCATATAGTAAGGATAGAGATAGCTTTCCATTTCTTATAGTCTCTGAAGAAAGTTACTTCAAAATAGTTTTTTGTACACTTATTTTTAATTTTGTATTGAGCATGAGAAATATTTACCAATGCAATTTTTTAGTTTCTGTTATGTTTAGAACAGGTGATTTAGGTTATGAAAACTGGTGAAATGGACAATTTCTTTGGGTGGGGGGGGAACTTAGGAAAATGAAAAGGCCTACACTGTGAAGAAATATCTGCCTGATGTTCCTCTTTCCATAACATTGTTCCAATATGAAACACTGTTCTCAGCATGCCTGACTCCTGGTTTAAAAAAGGCTGAACCCACCTTCGTGCTTTGTTACCCTGTATGCAAAGTCAAAATCTAGTGAACTTGGCAGGAAAGACTTCCACCAGAAGCATTTTCACAAAGTCGAGACCCTTAAAACTTTAAACAGGAAAGGAACAATGAAGATTAAATTAACTCTGCAACAATTTCAAAAAGACACACCCAAGATTTCCTTCCTCAAGGCAGTAGATGAGGACTAACTGCTCAGTGCAGTAACCTGCAACAGCAATCTATTTCTTCCACAAATATGGAAACTGTTTAAGTGTCATCAAAATATGAACCTTTTTTTTTTTACATCTGATGCTGCAAGCACACAGACAATGTAACTGTTTCAAAGATAATGCTGGTTACTGCGGCAACAAAATGAAATGTCGGTCATCAGCCAGACATTGGAACCGTTTCAAAAATAATACCTGCCTTGATTTTGGCAAGAAACCATGTTCATACAGGAAGCATTTTTCCAAGCAATGTATCCCATCCAGAATGGAAACCAGCTAACCGAGGTAAGGTCCATTAATCTCCATCCAAAGCACCCTCTGCACACCACCCTTCTGCATCCAAAGAGCACCTTCAGCCCAATTTACCTCATGTCGGTGCAGAGGACCTTCAGCTAGATTGACATCTCAGTGCAGAAGTGTTTTACGCTCCTTTATTCCAGTAGCACACGGGTTTTTTAACTTACAAGGCTAACATACCAATTTGTGTTGTATAAAATTTGTATAGGTGTACATGTGTAGATGTACACACAGGTATGGACTGCATGGAGTGGACACGAGACTGACATTGTATTGAATTCTGAAGGCATATTACTTTTGCAAAGATAAATAAAGTATTGGTGTTAATTGCAGAAGCCAAGAGAATTAAAGACCCAAAATATTGGAGACTGCAAAAGAATGTGTACAGATTTAAGCAATTTAATCTGTTGCCTTAGATAAAGATAATGGTATTTTAAACAGACTGTTAGTACTTTTCCACTCTAGATGCAACATTGAAATGTAGAAAGCTAAACAGTGTATTTTATGAATTTTAGTGATGACTTTGTAATTTTATAGATTTTTGTGACTCATTAATAAAAGAGTACAAAATTCACCTTGGCCATTGCAGTGGTAAGTCTAAAAATTTTGCATCTTGAAAATGCATGGCTCATTAACCATTTTTTACTTTTGCTTTTTCTCACTGTTAACGATCAAGTTACAGGAACAAATCTCCAGACAGACATTTTCTGTTCAGTACAACTTGTTTTCAATACTCTTTGTCCAACAGTTCCACCAGTTCTCATTTTAAGGTGTCTCAAGCCCTAGTTAGAAGTAGCAGGTGCTATGTGGAATATAGATTATTGGTCATTTTATTTTACATTTGATATTAGTACCATAGATAAGCGCTGTATGCACTATTTCATGACCACATCAAAGAGATAGTTTCTCAACAATTCCATCACAGACCAATGACATCACTTCCTCGTGTGGCCAGGAGATTAGGGTTATTTCTACAAGGGCGAATCATACAATTCAATCTGGATCCTATTCCCTCATATGATCTTTTGTACATGTAACATACTATTATTAACAATAATGCAAATGTTACACACACTTTGAAGCTTTTTCTAATGTTCCCAGCTACTGCCATTAAAAGTTTTTGGTTATAAATGAAGCTTTAACTGCAGATTACAAGCATGCTCTGTAACATAATATTTAAGATAGTAAACTTATATCATTCCAACAAAACTTTAAACTACAAGCTATTTCAGCTGTGGTCTAACAAATTCTTGCCTCAAATAAGTTTTAAAAGAAGTCTTGTGACATTACCAATTACATGTGTAAAAAAAAAAAAAATTGATAAAAACTGCTGATGCTTTGTATGACAGGTTTGATACTTTTGAAACTTCTACATGACTAGTCCAGCTGAAAAGTAGCTGGAGGGCTTTTAGATGGCAACAGTTTGCATGTTGCAGCAGCAAAGCATGCTCCTAGACAATGCCACAGAGTAGTTTACAATGCTTTTGCAGAACTGCCCCATACCAGTTTACTTGCTGTCAGAGGAGGCTGTGGGGCCGCAGAAAGTGTACATTCTCTATCTTTATTTCTTGCATTTGGCCAACCTGGCCTGCATTTCTTCAATTTTACGCTTCAGAAAATCACTCTCCTTCTCAGCAATTCCTTGTCGCAGAAATGTGTCTGCCAAGTCGTCTTGGTTGTAGACAACTGTAACATGGTAGATATTGTTGACGATTTCTTGCACACTAATGGTAATGGTAAGATGTCCTAGTTCCATAGACTTCAACATTTTGCAAGCCACTGGAGCCCATGCTCCCCCAACTGGCATAACACCTGTTAAAATAATAAAATAATTATAAAATGTGACTGATAATATGATAAAAACAAACATAATTTTTTTAAATCATGTTTTAATTACGTTTGTCACCACATACCAATGATGCCAAGTACAGCCCCTTCAACTGGCGAAAATGTTAATTTTTAGCCATTTTGAGATTATGGCATATTATGAATGTTCAACGTCTTTTATCCACTCTGCAGATGGTTTTACATAAAAACAGGGTTCTTTTTAGATCTAAATTTTTTAAATTTTAACACAGATTTTTTTTAATTTCACAAATAAAATAACTAATTTCATTTTTCAAAATCCCCCTCATGCGATTGTAGATCTTTCTTTTAGGTACCAATTTCAAAACTAATTTTGCATCTACCCACAAAATTGACAAAGTTATAAGCCTTTGAAATGGTTGTTTAGGCGCCATTTTGGATTGTTTATAGATGATATAAATATATCCTGTGAAACATAAATTTTGTAAATTTGTTTCAGACATATATTTATACATTAATTATTAAATATTTTAATGCACATTTTTTATGAAGAGAACCTGAATATTTTCAAATATTAGATAAGATCTCCTCATTTGGCTTGAGTGGTCTGGGGAACATCATTCAATCACAAGTAGAAAATCAAAGTCAAAAATCATGGTTACCATATAATGCACACTTGAATGTGGACAAAGGAATGCCATGAAAACTCTCTGGCAAAGCTCGCAGATTTTCTAGGCCAATGTCACTCTCGTTGCCCCAGTCAATGAACTGAACACGGCAAAGACTTTCGTTCAAGATTTGTTTTACCACACATCTGTTCCACTCTGAAAAAGATGCCATTCATGGAGCAAATTATACCCCATGAAAATGTTCTTTGTGAGCTTTATGTGTTTTACTTAACATGGAAACATATTTACAAGTCTAAAAAAGGTAAGACTATTTCTGTCAGGCAAGATGTTTTAAAATTCTGTGCCTTACCTCCATCAAACTTGCCACACAGCAGATCACCAACCTCAGGTAAAGTAGCGACAGGGGCTTTTGCATCGACCTGTGCCAAGGCCTGTGTTAAATTCCCACGTACATCTGCAACCATTTTAAAAAACCAGCAAAGCTTTGTTAATCCCTTAAGCACATGTAGATAAATGCACATGGTGTGAAATATGTCTGTCAGACATGAATGACTCAACATGCAATTCTAAAATATTGCTGGTGTTAGCAATTTAAATACAGAGAAAATGTTCTTAACTTTTCACTGCAGTGTTCATAATCATTCGTGGTTGGGCATGGGGCTAGTAACCCCACCCTGTAAAAAAACTAAATGCTACAGAAACCGCAAGCACGATAACTGTACATCTGGAGCCTGGACAGGAAGATCCCTCTTAGGAGGGGCTTATGACGCGTGCTGGTGAAAGCCCTCGGGGACAGACGTGGAGGAGATCAGTCCACAGAGAGGCAGAGACAGCTGGCATGACATGGTCCCAACTGGAAAGGGATGCCCAGAACCGGGTCCGATGGCGGGGGTGAATAGGAAGAAGAAGTGTCTAAAATTAAGGAATATCTGTACATACCTGCTTGCGTTATTGTCTGACAAAAGAAGTGACCAGGATCTTCTGAGTAAGTGATCACTGCCTTCATATCTGTCTCCATCTCCTGGGGAAATGCTGTTGACAAACAAGCCAGAGTCGGCCTACTCTCACGCATGTCTTGATCTGGCTCTGGCTCTAGGGATGGCATCAGTTTAGTTGATGCAACTGTCAACTCCAATGGAGCAGGTACAGATGGGCTTTCAGTCTCTTTAAAACCCAAGGCACTTTTTTTATCAATCAACAAGTCATTGACAGATGCTCCATCAAGCCTCGCCATCTCCACAATCTGCTTACCACCTGCATCACCCACAGCCTTTAACTTAAAATGCATCTGTTTGTACTTAAGAAAAATGCTTTCAACTTCACTGGGTACAGGAGGGCTGAGCCGTGCCAGGCAGCAATGTATGCCTTTTGCCTCCATCTGTCTAAAGCGTTTGGGAAGCACGCGGAGAGAGGATACTGTCTTTTCCTCAATATTGCCATAATCAATGAAAAGTACCTTGCATGTAGCACCATCTGCTGACAAGGACAATACACGGCCCCTGTACCACTCTTCATCCAAACTAAACTGTACCAACACCAGCTCTTCAAGCTGCTTCTTCTGGCTGATGCAAGTACTTTGGGGGTCTTGGGCAAGGTTGTTTAAGGCACCCCTCAACATCTCAAGCTCTTCCATGGAATCTAGAGTGACAGCATAAAAGTCGAGGCATCCATTAATCTCTGTAAGTCCGCAGTTGACAAAGTCTGGAGGTAGCATAGCAGAGTTGGTATCTCCAGAAATATGGGGAGATGTAGTTTTGTCTGTTATGGCTTTATGGGTTGGACTGTGCTTCGATGTGTGATTGAACACTGAGCTTGGAGACAAGGGCTGAACAGCACAAGTCATCTTCTCTGGTATGCCAGGGGAACCAGATAGCTGAGGAGAAGCAGGGGAATGGATTAGAGAAGGAGGCTTTGAGGAAGTGCCAGGGGGGCTTAAGGGTAGGTGGAAAGGCTCCAGAGGCTGAGGAAGAAGAGCTTCATCCAGAAGAGAT
This sequence comes from Pomacea canaliculata, assembly GCF_003073045.1. NCBI lineage: Eukaryota > Metazoa > Mollusca > Gastropoda > Architaenioglossa > Ampullariidae > Pomacea > Pomacea canaliculata. The sequence continues at coordinate 11,855,348 of NC_037594.1, read as the reverse complement.
GGGAGAATTTCTGACAGTGTCTGCTCCCGACGACTGCTACTCATATCCACCCAAACCAAGCCAGCTTCTATGCCTTTTACCACAGCTGTAAAAACTTTGCTTTCTAATGGCTCCATGTAGTTCTTTATGGTGCACAAAAAAATCTCGAGCTGCTCGGTACTCCAGTGTTGTGATGCAGGGGCGCTCACTCCTGCTACTGCACAGAGGAAGCTCTGGAAGGGTATAGTCGTATGTTTGGGCAGGATGGGCTGCAGTCTCTTAAGGTCCAACATCTCAGAGTTACCATAATCAACATATAGAACTTTCGCTTGTGTACCATCCACATTAAGAACCTCAGCACGGTACCACTTTTCATCAGCTGTAAATTTTGCTACTACAAGTTCTCCAATCTCAGGCCTGAAAAAAAATGGAATATTCTTATCTGCAAACATTACGGTCGATCATTAAAACAATCTACATATTTCCAATAAACAAAGCTACTGAAACTGGCACTGAGAATCCATACTTTTGATTTCTTCCCAAATGGTTTAACTTGTACATTAAGTTCTATAAAATATAAATTATTGTTATATTGGCTAGAAACATCTGTCGGGCTACATGTGTGGCTTCAGAACGCACTGTCATTTTAGCCCATCCTTTTTAAAAACAATATTTTAAGGGTCTTCTGACAAATGCTAAGCCAGCATATTGCAAAAGTCTCCATGCTATGTACATGTTTGTTCTTTGTGCCTTATGAAAACTGGTCTGAAAGCCCTTGTGCACACTGTAATGTTTGTTGCTGTTTACTTGTTCCAAAACTCTACCTGAAGACCTCTTGGCTGGGACTTTCGTACATCTGCTGAATTTCCTTGGCAAGCAAATCAAAATGATTTGTTTTCCTGTTGACCTGCATGTAGAAGTTCAAGGGATTTGTGCATTCCATAAGAAGGAAACTGTAGGTGTTTCCTATGTGAAGCTCCTGTGCCACAGTCTCCACCTCAGAAGCAAAAATTCTGAAAGTAAGCCAAGCAGATTTTTAAAAATGTTTGTATATACTTGCGCATTGTAGAAACCAGTTTTCTACCTTGTAAACTTAATTATCTCTTCCTACACACGGATGCAAACGTCTTCATAGCTATAGTTCAATTGCATCTATTCATCTATACTGAATGAGTTATCATGAACCACCAACAGTCGAGAGTGGTCAAGATTCCACTGTCGCGTGTTGCTTGCTGTAGCGGCGTAGCCAGTTGTTTGATATGACGGAGACAGGGGCGGAGACCCTATTAGCATGAAAAGGGCGGAAGTTTCCCTCTCCCCAGGGTTAGACCGGGACTTTTATTTTGGAAGCCCGGGGTCGGGGCGGCAGAAAAAAAGAGCTTCGATGGCGGGAGACAGTAGTGTGCTCGGGACTATACTGTTGGTGTATTCCATGGAGTTGGTGTGTGGTACAGGTCCTGGCAGAAGCTCCTTTTCTCCTGCATGTGGCAGAATTAATGCGTCATGAGCCAATACCAGAAGAAGTTCCTGACAGCCAGACGCGAGGGCGGGGAGACGTTCTTACAGAACATGGCGCATACGAGGACGTACCTGAGCAGACGGTTAGGACTGGCAGGCAAGCCATCCACATTCTAGGGCTTGCAGGACCTGGTTCTCATGGAACAGCTGCTCGACGGACTGTCTGTGGAGGAGGCCACTTTTGTCCGCAAATGCGCGCCAGGGAGCGTGGAAGAGGCGGCGACGCTGGCACAGCAGTTCTCAGAGACACGGCACCATGCTGATCATCATACTGTGCCCCAGCCACAGGCTAGACTTGACGGGCCAAAGGAGGAGGTGGTGCCGGTTCCAACTCCTAGCCAGATTTGAAGGAAGCAGCTGTGCTTCAACTGCGGCCAGAAGGGCCACTGGATAAGAGATTGTCCCAAGGCAAAGAGGGAGGCCAGCCCGAGGGCAATGAGCACCATTAGGGGGATTGATGTCGAGGAGGAGCTGGGTTCAGTGCTCTGCGTGTGATGCGTTCACAAGGTCAGACCCAACAGTTTCAGGGAGACCGTCCGCATCAACGGCCGGCTAGCCACAGCGGTGTGTGACAAAGGGTGTCAGCGGACTGTTGGCCAAGTCCCAAGATTCTGGCCGTGTGGACTGACTGTGTGCTTGACAATAGCAGAGGGCATGACACCGTAACTGTTCTGTGGCGGTGAGCAGCGAGTTGTCTCAGGCAGCAGCCTGGGAGGAAGGGAGAACCAGTATACTGTTGGGAAAGTTTTGTGCCACGCCAGACCACACAAAGTTAGAGGGGCGTGTTTAGACGTGAGTGGGTGTGTCTGATTTTTTTTTAAGTTGGTGGTGAAGCTATCCCGTTTGTTTTGTTTTTGCAATCTGTTGTAATGGGGTTTTTTTCCCCTTTCTTTTCTTATCTTTTGAGTTGGTAGTCGCACTCTGCAACCGCCAATAAACTTCAGTTTTGTATTGTAACTTTGTGTGCGTGTTTTGTGTCTACCGAGGAGTGACTGGCTTCGTTGCTCGCGTCGGGCGTGTGGAAGTTTGTTTGTGTGTTTGCGAATGTGTCTGTGAGAGAGCAAGTCCCGCAACGCCCAATCGTGTTACACGACATCCACCAAGCTGTTAATGACCAGGGGTGTGGTCATAGCAGTGCAGGTGTGAAGCTTGGCCAACTGCACAGCGGCTTTACGACTCGTAAGGACAATGCTAGGCTATCAAGGCAGGAAATCTACCAAAGTAATTATCGACCAAGCACTTGACCAGGAATAGCCAACACATTGACCGTGGTCACCTGCATGGACCATGTGTGTGTGTGTTACCCATGGGGCATGTTGATACCTGACCTGTCTATACTATCATGAATGTTACTCCATAAGTGTGTATCAAAACAAGTACTTCCTTGTATTACTCAGTAGCCTTGAAATGGCTCAGTCAAAAAAGTCCGTGACCCCTGCACTAGAAGGTGTCAGCAAAGGGCTGTTTAGCTTCTCAACTGGGCAGACAATTCACTTTTCCAACCAGCTGGGGTAGCAAGCAGAGGTCCATCTCGAGGAGATCTTAAGACTATTAGTTTTACTAAGTGCTTACTGATTGAGTGATATCACTGTATGTATGTGTTAATACTGTCTTTTGTTTCAATTGTATTTGTTCTTTATTCTATGCTTTTTTTTTGGGGTGGGGGGCATGGATGTGAAGGAGTGTTACTGTGCTGTAATATTGCATAAAAATAGTCTATTGCACAACAGGTCCATTACACGCATGTAACAAAAATCACTGGCAAAAGAATGCCTCATTCTGTATAATTGACATGTGGATATGCCTTTCTAAGCAGGTGTAAAATACCCACACACCTTGTTTGGAGACCAGTTCGATTCAAAATGTTTAAATCCCACCTTGAACTACAAAAAACAAAAACTGAATTAATAGATAAAATGACCCTCTGCCAAACCTCTCCACCCCAATTTTTTTTTTAAAAAAGAGAAAAGAATTCTGTACCTGCTATGGCATACTGATGCTCTTTGACTAGGGTTTCCTTCAGCAGACAATTTCACCAAACCCACTTTTGCACTAATTTTTGGTAGGAGATACTGTGCCACATCCAGATCTGACAGCAAACAAAAAGCAAGCCGAATCATGCTGAGTGTGAATATGCAATAACAAAAAATGAAATAGAATGTAGCAGTAAGATGAGATTTACTGATACACATCCATCTGAACAAAAAAAAAAAGCAGCTATGACAAAAAACACAAAGTTACTAATAGAAAATAACCTACTATCTGAATTTCGAACAAGCGTAACTACAGTGATGTCAGACTTCTGCTCAAGTGCAGTGGCAGTAAACTTGTCACCATATGTGCATTGATTTCTTAGATCATCAGTCAACTCCTCTGGCCACTGATGGCTTTTGTCAAATGGAGAAATGTCCAGCTGGCACTGAATAGCCTGGAAAAGAAATAGTTTTTTTGATACTCAACCTCAAATAAGTGTTAATTTTAATATTCTCAGCCACATAAAATGGATGACTAATAATTACTATGACTACAATCAATAGTCTTGGCAGATATGTTTTCTCCTGAATTAGTTAAACATTTCATTTCATTACAGAAACAATCAGAAACTTGAGCATTTTTCTTTGAGCTAAGTGTTGGTTGATTGGTTGACAAAAACACTGCCTTGTCTTGTCCAAGTACCATTCCACCCACAAGGGTGCTAAAAGCATTCTGTACATTTTTTCAAGTCAGCACTATCAGAGCGAGCTTTGGCCACTCATCAAACAGTCCCAGCTTCTCCAACTTTGCTGGTGTATCCACAGATTTTGTGCCCTTAACCGAGCATCAAGTCAGAGACATCACTAACTTGCTGAAGAAATCCAAGCTATTGCTCCTGTTCCTACTGCCATCTTGTCTTAGTGCCTTGGCCTATTGATTCTGGTTATTACCAAGATCGTTAATCACTCCCTGTCAACGAGCTGCTCCTTCTTCTTCCAAACATGCTACTGTCTCTCTACTATTAAAGAAGCCTAACCTAAGCCCTAATGACATGAACTACCACCGAGTCTCCATCATTTCTGATTCTGGAGGTTGTCCTTCACCAGCTGCTAGAGCATTTTGGCATGTACCATCTCTTGAGCTCTTCCAGTCAGCACCACCCAACCAAGACTGCTCTGGTGCAGGTCACAAATTACTTATTATCTGATTGTGATAATAGCTACATATCAATCTTGTCTATGCTTGATCTACTGGCTGCTTTTGACACTTTGGATCATCACATTCTCCTCCAAAGGCTTTGCATCACCCTTGAAACAGTCCTAGGTTGGCTCTACTCCTGTCTGCTCATACCCAGTCTCTTAGTGTCCACGGCTTTGCATCAAAACCTGCTGTGGTGCAATATGGAGTGCCTCAGGGTTCAGTCCTTGGGCCTCTCTTGTTTACTGCCTATCTTCAGCCACATGGTCCTGTGATTCACCACTCTTGCTTGCACTACCACATGTATGCTGACTATTCTCAGCTCTTGTTAACTCCACTGTTAATCAGCACTTGATTTTGTCAAACACTGGCTGTTGATAAATTACTGCTTAAAACGGGAAGAAAAACTTCAGTCATCTTGATAGCATTTGAACCGGCTTCCACCAAGAAACTTACATCAGCATTTGTACCGTCCAGGCTCGATGACAAAAATAACTATGTTTGTTTGACCTCCCTAACCACCTGCTTGACAAGCACCAGAGCTTAGAACAATGCAGAAGGCTGATTATGTCACACCACTTCTGCGTGATCTGCACTGGCTGCCATTTAAGGTTCACATCAAATTCAAGATTGCCATACCTTGTTGTGTTGTTCACAGCCTCACTCCAATCTGTTTATGTGGCCCTACCAGCCTGGCAAGTCAGTTTGTACTGCCTGTGCCAGTTTCAGTCCTATGTATCAGACTGGAGTTCAACTGTTGCTCATTCTCTTAAGCTGGCCCCAGTATTTGGAATGTCCTCCGTGTCTTTCCGTAGAGTCACTATGCTTTCCAGTCTGGACTTAAAAACCTCTTTTGGAAATACCTAGTATAATTGGTGTCGCCTGACTGTTACTATCTCCCCCTTCTCTCGTGTTTCTGACAATCTTCACTGTGCATGTTTGTATGTTAGCCTGCTTATGTAACTCTTCTCTTCACTATCCACTGCCCTTTACATCTTATAAAGCCCACTGAGCTTGCCTTCCCTGAAGACACTGTACAAGATAAACAAACAGCTAAACAACGTGTTTAAGAACAGTGATGTGCCAGTGAAAGACGTGAACGGTAATGTCATCGAGGGAGAGGCAGGAAAACTACAGCGCTGGAGGGAGCATTTTGAGTCAGTTCTGAACAGACCAGATCCCCCTCAGCTTGCAGACATCCAGCCCAGCACTTAGACCTTGACATCTGCACAGACCTACCCAAGCCTGGAAGAAGTGACAGCAGCAGTTAAGACAATGAAGAGCGGCAAAGCACCAGGGGCAGATGGAATAACAGCAGAGATGTTGAAAGCAGATGTGAATGTGATAGCTCCAAAGCTGACTGAAATTTTCAGGCAAGTTTGGAATCAGGGCAGCTCCCGCCTGCGTGGAAGACAGGGCTCATCTTCAAAGGTTACCCAAGAAAGGAGATCTTGGAGACGCAACAATTGGAGGGCATAACATTTCTTTCCCTCACAGCAAGGTCTTTAGCAAGATTGCTCTGTCAAGACTGACGCAACCCTTGAGAAAGACCTCCGACCACAACAAGCAGGATTTTGTCCTGGCGATCCTACTCTGAACACATCTTCATTCTGCGACAATTCTGGGAGCAGAGCAACGACGAAACACACCACTGTACATCAAATTCATCGACTTGGAGAAGGCTTTTGACAGCATTCACCGCGAGTCCTTATGGAAGATCCTGAGGCATTACGGAGTCCCTGCAAAACTTGTTCAGGTCATTGCAATGCTGTACAGCGATTTCAAATCCCAGGTTGTCTGTGACACGGAGCTTACAGACCCCTTTAACGTCAGTACTGGGGTGAAGCAGGGCTGCATTCTGTCGCCGTTCCTCTTCATCCTGGCCATGGACTGGATCATGATGACTTCCACCAACAGTGAGAAGAGAGGGATCACACTATGACAGCAACAACAACGCTAGAAGACTTGGACTTTGCTGATGACATTGCCCTGCTGTCACACCGCCACCAAGACATGCAGGAAAAAACAAATGCCTTCTCAGAATCAGCTGAAAACCTTGGCTTGAAGGTCAGCACAAAGAAAACGAAAAGTATGAGAGTGAACGCCAGAGTCCAAGACAGCATCAAACTAAACGGAGAAGAGATTGAGGAAGTTGACAGTTTCACCTATCTTGGGTCCAAAATGTCAAACACCAGGCATGCGGAGGTGGAGATTCGAGCCCGACTGGCGAAAGCCTGGCTGGCTTTCGCCTCACTCAGGTGCACATGGAAGGCAACAAACATCAGCCAGAAGATCAAGCTGAGAATCTTCAAGTCAAATGTGATCAGCACCCTCCTTTACGGATCAGAATCTTGGAAGATGACCAAAACCATCAGTAACAGCTTGACGTCTTCCAAAACAGATGCCTCAGGCGAATACTTAACATCTTTTGGCCAAACACCATCACCAACGAAGAACTCCACCGAAGAACTGAACCGAGTCCATCACCACGCAGGTTCAACGAAGGCTGTTGGCGATGGATTGGACATGTGCTCCGCCAGCAGACAGCAGACCTCTCCAGAGTCGCCCTACGATGGACTCCAGACTGCCGAAGAAAACAAGGCCGCCCAAAGGAAACTTGGAGAAGAACAGTGGAAAGGGAGATGAAAGGAAAGGGCTGGACATGGGGTCACCTAGAGCGGGTTTCAGCTGATCGACATAGGTGGTCTTCATGTGGGGAAATGCACTATACAAATACTGCTATTAAGATATAAAACTTTACACCTGGGGTGGTGCAAGAATCTCTACATTTATTATTAGATGAAGGCTTCAGAGAAAGAGACATGCTGACAGTGGAATCCTTCTTTGGGCACCTTAGTACAGGACCATAGTATTGTAATGATGGCTTTGTGTAGGCTAGAGAGGATCTGGCAGTCATAACATTAGGTTTACTACCAAGTCCCTCCTGCTTTATGGATATGAAATGTGAACTCTGCTTGCTAATGCAGAGAAGAAAATCTAGGCTTGTGACATGAGAACAATCACAATTTGTACAGTGGGCACTTGAAGAGCAATCACCTGCAGCATGGCAAGAAGAATTAAGGATCTTAACACAGTAATTTAATGGGTCAGTCTACAAAGTGTTTGCTATACTATTTTTGGGGTTCTGCACGGGACCAGAAATTGTTCAGTGCAAAGGCATTCAATCGAGGAAAAACCTGATGAAATGCTTTTTAAAACCCTTAGCTATTGCATACTGGGGGAGTAACAAGAGCGGATAGGCCAACTTTCACCTCCTCCTCACTGTCCAAAGAAAATGATCCTCCCTGCTGCATTTCCCAAGTTTGGATTGTTCTGTTCCTATGTTGTAAAAATTTATGCTTCATGTCTTTTGATTCTTTCTTTATGAAAGCGAGTGCCAAAAGTTATCAGTAAAAATCAGGCAGAACCTAGAGAACTTCCAAACCAAATGTCGGAGAGAAAAAATCTTCAAGACTAAGAAGACTATGTATTAAGTAATGAAAGGCTAAAAAATCAGCAAACTAAACTATTCACACCTTTTCTTAAAGCTGGAGAATGATTAAATTTATCAGCAAAAGTTAATCACCAAGAATGAACTATTTAATTTTAAAAAATGAAAAACTAAGTTCTTACCAAATCTGGAAAAGTTGCCATTTGAGGTGGTAAAGGCAGAAGTTCCGACACACTAACTTTCTCAGTATTACCATAGTCCACAAAGAAAACGATGGCTTTGTGTCCACCAAGCAACTTGACAACACGTGCACGACACAAGTCTCCTTGGTAGTTGGCAGCACACAAATCGTTGTTCTTAAATGTCTCCAAATGATCCTGTTTCTTGCCAATAAAATGTTCCTAGACATAACACATAAATTCACATTATTCTTGTCTTCATTCAACTTTCCTACCATTACAATTTTACCACCATGAGTAAGAGAAGACAAATAGTCATGTACTCACTACAAACTTCATTAAAATTTACAAATCCTATAAAACGATTCAAATACCATATATACCTTCAGAGTCTGCTGGGTTTCAACCAGTGCCTTCAGCTCATCAAGCTTCTGCACCCAAATGGAACTTGGGTTTTCCACGTGGGCTACCAAAACCTAATGTCACCAAAATACAACAGTTATGAATTAACTATGTTTTTGTAGGGCCCGTTAATCCGCAAAATTTTGTGAGTGTATAGAAGATAAAACAGTCAAGCAGGCTACTTTTCATGCAAAAATTTTAAAAGTTTATTTTCCTCCTATGTCCATCCACTGTGCGAGGAAAGGTTTTTAGAATAACGGGTTGACTGTTGACATTTCCTCGCACAGCACACTTTTCTATAAAGCAAAATCTTTTTATTAAGTCTTAGACACAACCCCAAAAATGTTCATGGTCACTTTCTGCTATAAAAATGCCATCTCTATTACAACCACTTCTCCAACATGACTTTTGACCCAAACTTTGTGCTCTGTTATGAATTTTTTGGCAGAAGTCATGTGTGCTGAAAAGTATTAAGTACACTTTTTTTTACAAAGACTTGCTTTTGGCTGATAGTTTGACCTGTATTAAGGACTTTCTACAAAAATAATGTTAGAAAAATAAAAATTACATTTTGACACTGCTTGTTCTTTGGGTCACTGTTGTTTTAACCTAAAACCATGTTTCACTACCCATGCTGACTACCAGCCTTCGATAAATTAATCATGCCATGACCATGTGTTTCATGTAAGGCTACATTGTCCCAACATTGAAAGCCAGATCGACCCAAGCCCACTCGACGAATCATTCACCTATGACAAAAGTTATGTGAAATATTATCACCAGATTGTTCTAATTCATCCACCATTTTACTAAACAAAAATGCCACTTGGTAATACTGTTCTGAGAACTAATTTCTCAATGGTGCATGAACAAAATTTTCTCTTTAATCCTTTTTTAAAAAGCCTTATGTCATCAAAGTACAATGCATATTAAATGTATATGCAAATGTTCATTGATATCAAACAGATACCCCTGTTCAGGTATTTATTAAACCTGGGTCTGGATTGATTTGATTTAGGTGTTGAGACAATGTGGTCTTACATGGAGGATAAAATGGCCATGGCAGGGTCAGTTCAAAGCACATAGAAAAGCAATTATGTAGATTTCAGAGCTTTATTTTCAATCTTTAAATAAATGAACATCAATTTATAAGGATCTGAACTCATGGTTCCTGGATCAAAGCATACTGATTGATTTCCCTATCAAGACCTCTGCTTTTGATAGATTTCAGACAGTTGTAAATACAGAAGTTTTACTGCATTCTAAAGAATCTGCTTTGTGAGAAGTCCTAGTAATAGGACATGAAAACAGCCATGTGTTTTGTATGATTGTTGTTTCGTACAAATCACAGTGCTGCAATTATAGATGCAACAAACATCATGAACTGACAAAACACACTAGCAATGGTGTATCTCTCCATAAATCAGCTAAAACCTAGGTTCAACATGGGTGACTGCATTCAATTTACTGTTAACTCAATGCCTGACATACTGAAATGCTGATTTCAGAAATGTTCAAGTATCTGCCTCCAGCCAATTTCTGGGATGAGTAAGGAACTGCTGCATTCACAAGTAAAATTTGTTCTTTATGGTTTTGTATCTGGAAATTAATATCTCAATATATTGTCATTACTGACATTAAACATAAAATATTTTACCTGCACTGGCTCTCCAATTTTGAACCTCTGCTCCACATCTTTATCATCTGATCCAGGAACAAGGTCTTGCTGAGAGCTGTCAGAAATTGTAACAGCAAGCTGTTTGTCTTCCCTATCACTTAGAACAGACTTCCCTATCATGTGGTTACTAGCCGAGGGTTTTGCTGCCCCACAGTCTCTAGTTTTCATTTTAAGGCTTTTTTCTTCCTGCCACATCTCTTCTTTCCTCTGATTGGAGGGTACTTGTTGTGTTTGCTGAGCAGAAGGTTGTTGAGGCCATGATGATTTTTTACCACACGAATAATTCTGAGGTACAGTCTTTTCCTCTTTTTGCTGAAATTTCTTGTAATCCTTTATTTTCTGGTTTTGTCCTTGGGACTGCCCCCAAGCTGCTCCATTATTGGGACCTCTCTTTTTTTCTTGGTAGGAATGATGAATCTTTGAAATATCTTCATAACTTGTAGGTGTTGGCAACAGCGAACCTGTCTGCCTATTTTTATGATCACCGGAAGGATGTGGCAGAAGCCCCTTCTTTTCTGAGGGATATAACTGTGATCGTCTTTCAGTTGGCAATAGACATTTTGATGGATCTGCTTTATTATTTTGTTGGCTTTTATTCTGATGATGAAACTGTTCTGATGATGATTGCGATGGCTGACATCCATCATCACCCAAGGTGCTTAAGATCTCTTTGTTCAACTGTATTGGAATGAAAGAAACAAAAAACCCCAACTGAATTTCAATATAGGTATTAAAAGGGATCAATGAAACATTTATTTTACACAAGTGCTATAATGATTTCATAAAGTTGTGAGGCTTTCACAACATGCTATGAGGTACAAGAAAAGAAATAATTTTTTGTTATAAGCCTTCTGCATGGAAAGTTATTCAAAATGATTTTCACACAATGCAGCTGCTCCTTCCTTGCTAGATATTTATATTATTGGCATTCTCTAGAAATAACAACCCTGCATTTTATGTTGCATGCATCTATGTCTGCCATGATCCTGTCCATAGAACCAGGAAATGGTGCTATATAATTCATTATATTATTAATATAAATTTCCAGTGAAAGATAACTTGGCCAATTAACAAATTCTTATTCTTCTTAAACTTTTATTCCAAAATGTGTCTTATGGGAAAATTGTAAGCTGCCTTGTGGTAAACCAGTTGCTTTTATTTTCATATACAGGAATACAGGAAGCAACAATGGCAAGTGCCCAAGATGATAATTCTGGCTAGATCTTTTTCTTAAACTAATGGGCCTTTAAAAATAGACTCAAAAAAAAAAATCTAGTGGCCAAGTGCATGAAACTCATCAGGTAATTTATTCTATGAGCAAACTTTTCCTAAGCTTATGTAATATTTAGCTTAGTTAATATTTTACAGAAGGTTTCTGGTTATATACTTACATTTACAATCTCCTCCCCAACATATACCTCAAAGTCAGAGGCATCACCAAATGAGGATGCCAGTTCAGACCTATCAAAGAATATATATAAAAAAAATAGCTCAGGTAACTGACTGCAAGAATGTAAGCAGAAAGATTAAAAAAAAAAAAAAATTCTACAGCAAAACGTGTGGTACCCATTTAATATGCAACATTCTGTAGACCAATGAAGAAACCCTTTATCTAGCTGTAATTGTGATCAATTCTTATAAACACCCACATAAGACATCTAAGTGACGATTATTCTTTGCTACTTACATGCAAGTATGCAACATGTATATCGTCTGTGTAAATGAAAGACCAAGAAACATATAACTGCCCTAAACCATGTAAAATACATACGCCATAATTTCACAAATATCTTTATGCTGTGGCCAATCCTTTATCTGACATTCTTTGGAGCAGTAGCGAGTTTTACACCTGGTACATTTGCATGAGGCTGCAGAAAAACAAAATGAGATAGGTAAACACTAACTTAGCAACATCTACAACATACATAGTGCCCTTTAGAAAACTTTTTTTTCCACCTTTATTCTGAATAAAAAGATCACAAATAGCATCAAGGTAAATCTTATCACAAAAAAGGAAGTTCTGCTCTAATGATGGGCACTGAATGCCTTTAACCAAAGTTAATGCCATCACTATGCAATTAGTATTAAGATTTTTAGACATCTAGAATATCAAAATAATATTCATGTTTCACACGTGTACAAAATGACTATGAAAAGTTAATATGGTTTAAAACAACAGCTTACCCTTTTGACCACAGAAAGCACACTGGAGCAAACCTGAAATTTTTTTCAAAAATAACAGTGAAAAATGTAGGAAAAAAATCATCAAGAATTAGAAGTCATGGAACAAAAAGAACTATTAACAGTTATGAACTAGTCTTTTTCTAATAAAGACACGGCTGTCCGAAATGGATATTTGGGCATCATGGCTTAAAGGATTTCTAAAGATGTGAAACTTGTGACAGTGTCACAGCCTTACAACAGTTACTCATTTCAACACAAGACAAATGATCTGTTTGTGGGCTTCCAAAGTTGCTGTAATGGTTGTTCTCCACTGCACTTTAATATTTTAACCATACTCTAACTATTATTATTAACAAACGCTGCAGCCAGATGATAAGATTCTATCCAAATTGATGTATACATATCCTGCACAAAGTACAACTCAAACAATCCACAACACTCATGTAAATATCTGATTCTGAATCAAAATCAAAGTTGGTTTTTGTATATATATATATTCAATGCTCACAGGTATGTATATATATCCAGTCCTGAACCCTTCAATCAATCTGAAGTGGTGTGCATGCACATTCACACAAATACTCATTTACTCAGCACAAAGCATTTCTCAATCTATCCAAAATGCTACAAATACATTCAGCATAAAACATTCATCAATCTACCCATAAGGAATGAAACTTATCCCTCTTACTGCATGAACACCATTGTAAACATATGATAATAGGGGTGTAATATGCCATTTATTGTCCTACATTCACACTTCCCTTTGTTCCAGTCTCCGAGTGTCTTAAGTTGACTTTTAACTGAACCATAAAAAGTATCATGGGATTTAACAATGCTTTGAATGATTTCGCTGTCGTGCTAAAACATAAAAATTACACTTTAACCTGAGACTGCATCAGTATCTTATTTACAGTATAAATATTTTACCTTGGCTGATTACTGTCTTAGAAACTAAAGCCTGAACATCAGTATCACGAGATGGCACTCTTCCACGGCCACAGCTTGCCTGCAAAACCTATACAATATCATAGAGCTTCTCATCAAGAAGGATTGCTTTACACGAATACATGCACTAGGTTTGGTAAGATTAATGGGGGAAAAAAAAAAGCGATAAAATTTAACGCTTCCTGATATTTATCATGGAAGAGGGACAGTGACAGAGTTATAACATTTTGTATACACAATATTATAAAATGACACAAATGTTTCTAGATTGCATTTTGTTATTGTATTTTGCACCTAACTCTAAAATTACATCTAATGAATTTATAAAACACGACGACTAACATCATAATTCCCTTTTAAAATTGCTTGCAGGCATATATTAAAAAAGAGAGAGAGAGAAAGAAAAAGGTGCACATTATGGTCTAGTAATATTATTAAGAAGCTGGAGCCAACCTCCTTGATTCCCACAACAAATACCTAAACCGTTAAAAAAATTACCAACCTGATTAGCCTGGCCACTAACTGAAACAACTGCACTTGTCTCTTTTTTCAACCTATTTCTGGAATCTCCAGCAGCTCCTAAATGGATCATAATTTTGTCAGTTGTCAGAAGCATAGTTATAAGGACACAAACTGCTATGAAGAACTAGAGCACCATGCAACATTTTAATAACAGTAGAAACTCAAAATGCTGTAGCTAGCCTATTTTAAGCAGGGAGTGGGGTCAGTTCAGAGGTCTGCCTCACACATATGCATAAAACTGAGTTCAGCACAAATAAACTAGTTTATGTCATTTTACCTCGAGCAGCAGGAATTTTCTGTTCTAAAGTTGATTTTGATCCACTCATTTTGATCAGCTGGTTCTGCCTAGAACAAATTGTGGTTTGCAATAAAAAGCTTAAAACAATTTCACCCCTAAAGACAATTTTTGTCACTTTTATTCTTACATATGATTAAAAAAATTGTGAACATCTTGTTACATTAGATTGCCACTATTCCAAAATGTCTAAAAGGAGCTTACTCTGATGACAGCCCTCCACTGGTTTCCTGCAACAGTAAAAATATGACATTACTTAAAGGAGTAAAGAATAATTTTCTAGTCTTTTCAAATATTTAAATTATCAATTATATAATTGTAAAATTACAAAATTTTCAAATTATTACATTACAAAGACAAAAAATATATATAAGTATCGAAAGAAAACTAGATGCATGTTTTGCAATTAATTTTTAAAAATACAAAACAAAAAACCTAATTAATGAGATATTCAGTCAAAATGGAAATATAAAATGTTTCCCAACCTTATCTGATGAGAGGTTGCTCTCTTTTCCATTCGTGCTGTTTCTTATTACAGCCATCAATTTCTCCTCATTCTGCAGCAGGAGTAATTTATTTCACACACATGTCATACTTATTCATCTTATGAGTTTCCAAACCTGCAGTTAAGCATCAATCTGATTTAGACAATCTCCATACCCCAACAGCATACAATCAAAATGTTAATCTTCACATTGTACTGCATATGAAATTTTATATTACCTCCTTTCTTTTCTTGCGTTTTTCTTTTTCTTCTTTTGAAAGTGACACTTTGACATGAAGCTTGCAGTCTTGAATCACAAACTGGTCCAGATTTTCAATGGCTGCTTGTGCATCCCGGAAAGAAGCCATGATAACAAACCTGTTCAAATGATCAAACCAACCAACAAAAGTACTTGTTCTATTAAACATGTAACTGTAGTTTTGGGGCTGTATAAATCTTTACCTGCTAAAAAAAAAAAATCAAAATGGGAGACGAAGACATCCTGTAAAAGATTACAAAATGACTATATATGATCCACCATGAGAAAATGAGTCTTAACTCGCACACAGCAGTTTCGCAGTAGAGACCCTGAAAGGTGATGAGGGTCAATTTTGTGGTGTGACTTTTCTCTATAAATGGATCCTTTACTAACAGGAAAATACACTGCTATGTTAAAAAAACATTTGTAATCACCTTACAATATATTTTAAATCAAGGTACCCAACTATTATCCATCCAGATTTCCACAGGAAAATGCCAAAATTGAAACAATGGTTCGGTACCACTTCCCTGTCAGAACCCCACTGTATTATATATACCTTGCCAGAAAGCCCAGTCTGTATTTTCAATCTTTTTTAATGACTGATTCAAATATTATCCAATCAAAAGACTTGTCTGCAAAACTTTAGGGGTAAACAAATCCGGCCTTTGATCTCAACACTATCCAATGGGAGAACCAGATACTGAACTGCCTTTGGTAACAAAAGGATAGGTGAGGAGCGATTGGCTGAAGAAAATGAAATTCGTTGCTTCTGCCAAGTTTTATTAATACATGGTGTGATGGCGAAAACGTATCTGAGTGACGAAGCATCAATAGCTTTTAATCTATGAAGCCACTGGAATATTTTGTGCTTTTTATTGAATAAAGGGGAGAGTGCTTATTCAGTCCTGAGTGAATTAACAGCACAGTACAAGTGAATGAACAAACACAATTAGGCATGAATGTCAAAGCATGCAGCTTTCTTCAATTTTTTTTTATATTTTCTACTTATTTTTGCCAGTCTTGCAAAATAAGGTCGTACATTTGCTGGCTCTCACCTGATTCACATCATTTTGATGCTGTGAGCGTGCATTCCAAGCAGCTGAGTGTCAAAACTAGTGTCAGAGAGGGACAGCACATTGGAGGCTCTGAGAGATTATCAACCATTCCATAAACAAAAATTCAATGGAGAACTGAGGCAGCTCTTGCCATGAACCCACTGACTACAAAATGCAGCCTGAAGGTTTTTCCAGATCTTATACAGAGAACACAAAACCAAAGACTTTGTACAAAGCAATGATGGTTGCCACACTCATATGACACCAGGAAACTCTACTTGCAACAGTCAAGCAACATTAGCTCATCTGCTTTGGATATGTGACCCGGTACGACCCACTGTCAAAGAATATCCTTCGAGGTACCTTGGAGGGTAGTTGATGCCATGGTGGTCAAAGGAAGAACTGCCTTACAAATGTCAGTGACTGGACTGGTCCACCATACAGGACCTACTTACTATTGCCCAAAATAGGCTGGAGTGGTGGGCCCTATCAGTTGCCATGTCAATCCCCCCTAAGACGATGCCAATCAAGGGACAAATGACTGAAGACTGAGCCTTCTTATCAAGCAAACATCAATCTTGGTTCTACCAAAAAATAAAAGGCTATTGTCAAAAGCCCACAAAATAAATAAGTGTGCAAAAAGATCAGACTTACCCGTATTTCTGTGGTCCAGTGGCACTCTTTGGCACGGTCACTTTGAGTACTCTGCCATACTGCATAAAAAGATTTCGCAGCCCAACCTACAAAATATGATTGAAGACATTATACTGTTTAAAAAAAATCTTTTAAGTATCTCTAATAAGTTATAAAAATGGTAAGTTAAAGGGTCATTAAAAAAGTTCTAAGTCCCACCCAGAAGAAGTTGCAGAAATAAGACAGTTTTTGACAATTTTTTAAAATCCCCCTAATATCAATGCACAGTCCAACAATGCTCAAGCACTGCAATCCCATCACAGGAGGAGGTGGCATCCTGGTCCTCCCAAAACTCCTCCACATCACATATGACCTTATCTCTGTTTCCAAAATGGCAACCACATGGGTGGGATTTGAGTTTAGGAAACAGATAATGGAGGTAAGTCTGGTGAATAAGGAAGAATGTGGTAGCAATTATAAGCCACAGTTGGTTGCTTCAACTACTGCAACCTGAGCAGTTTGTGTTTAATGCCATGCCAGCAACTAGGGATATATCACGGCAACAAAAGTAATCTTAACTTTAAAAGTTTAGGTAAAAAAACCTCCCAAGTGATATAACCATAACATTCTTTAAAAAGTCGACACAAGAAATAAGCAAAATGTAAAAGAGTTGGTAAAGCGTAAAAAGGAGTGATGAAGCCCAAAAAGGCCACCAACAAACCAAAAATCAAAATAATTATCACGACATAAAATATCTTAAATTTGATGGTAAAGTCCTAGCCGCCTTAAAAATGACTGCTGCCAAATGGACGGACCTGAACAAAGAAAACAAAGAATATTTTGTAAAAAACTGCCGATGGATAATCTGGAGCTCGGGACAAACAATCATAACATGTACCACACTAAAACTTTCCCAACACCATGGACAAACTGGTGGTGGTTCACCTTGTAAGAGGAACCCCTGCGTGGCATAGCTGTGTCCTAACTTTATTAATCTAGCAAGGACCACCTCCTCTGCCTCAGGGTGGCACAAAGGTAGGTGGTCGGAAAGACAGAGAAGAGTGGCATATAATTTATTTTGACCCAAAGTGTCCCAGTGGCATTGCCATAGGGACTGAACGTAGGCCGAGAAGAAATGTTTACAGTCTGATACCAGCGAATTTTAGGAAACTGGACCACAAGTGGGTGATCAGAATCATTGGAAAGGAGAGATTGGAGAGCAGAAAAAGGTAGATTGTACTTTTCGGAGCGATCGGAAGAAAAGTCATGCTTTCTGATTTCCGCGCTGAGCAAGAAATAGTCCACAGCGCAGACGTCTAACAGCTGAAAAGTGTGTAGATATAGTTTTAACCTGCTACTGCAAAAGGGAAGAGGGACAAAAGCTGGGCTGGCTCCTCGCCTTCCACTACAAGAAAACGAGGTCGGGACCCTTCAACATTCTCTCTCACTTTATCCTCACTGTCCGAAGATTCACCTTCTCTGATGCGTTTTCCAGGTTTGGTTGTTTTTTTTTTTTTTTTGGTGTCATAATATATAGGAATTGGGTTTGTTCCTTATGCTCCCCACCCAACAAAGGGATGTGACTGAACGGTACCCCTTAGGGCATTTCCAGCAGGGTCGCACCAGGGGTACGCAAGGAATATACTCTGGCCTAAGCAGCAACTACTGTAATTAGCAGTCAAATCAAGTTATGACTTTGCTGCTGACTCTGGTAAATCAAATTTCTTGCTGGAACTCATAATATTTTTCTTAGTAATTATAAGTGGTCTCACTGGTTTTTCAATTGGCTACTTGCATTCCTGTGCAAACTCCCCATAAAATTTAAAGACTATTCAAGCAGAAAGCAATAAAAGATTTTTAAAAATAGATATATAACACATATTAAGTACTTACTTCATCAAGATGAAGTGGTATGCCAGTGACGAACAATTCCACGCTATGGCTTACGTCCCCTTCTCTTTAACAAATAAAACATTTATTGTTAAATGATACATACGCAATTACAGTCATAATGATGGATCCCTTATACAACACTGGCTTCATAAATTACAGTTATGCACTGCATGATGAAATACTAGTCAATGACAAAACCCATCTTCAATGGTGGTCCCAATATATAATAATGATCAATAATTTATGTTTATGTGTAACACTATGACGTTTGCAGAATGATAAAATAGGCTAGCAATTAATTTTTGGGGCCTTGTCATTAAGCCACGAATGACTATACAGTAATCCCTCGTTTATAGCGGGAGATGCGTTCCAGACCCACTTGTGATAACTAAAAATCCGTAAAATAGAAATGGTATTTTTATTTATACACTATATTAAGGCTTTATAAACCCTCGCCCATACTTTTACACTACATAATCCTTTTCTTAATAACCACTCCCACACTGTTTTGCGCATGTATTGTACCTTTACAGCAAATAATAGAACACATAATATGTACTTTACTGTAGAGTACAGATCTGTAATAGAACAAAAAGTACACAACGCACCACTGTACTGAGCTAATTGGGGCTGATGATGATGTAGTTTTATAACGCGCTAGTATCCACATCACAAAGATGCGCTCAATGCGCGGTGATCCCAGCAGCCACCAAACTGCAGGTCAAATGATAACTTCAAATAAGTTTAAACAAGCGAGTCTTAAGATTTTTCTTAAAAGATGCGAGACTAGCAGACTCCTTGATCGAAAGGGGAAGCGAGTTCCACAAAAGCGGGGCTACATTGGAGAAGGATCTAAAACCCACAGTCTTCTTGTTTGTATTCCCTGACTGAACGGTCGGTCGTTCAAGCCTGAATTGGGCTGCTGAACAAAGGTTCCGCTGAGGTTGGTAACGGCGAATTAGGTCTTGTAGATATACAGGCGCAAGGTCGTAAAGACAGCCATAAGTCAAGGTTAACAATTTGTGCTCAATTCTTTTCCCCACAGGAAGCTAATGTAGGTCACGTAGTACAGGAGTAATGTGGTCAGTTGTTTTCTTTCGAGCAACTATCCTAGCAGCCGTATTTTGCTGATACAACGCAGCACTCTATGGTTGGTCGCTTCTCTAGCAACCAACCAATCGTGTGTTGTTTACAATTGTGAGTAGGCCCGTAGTGTCTCAGGCAAACGATGCTGGTTCTCTTTTAGAGTAAATGCATGCACTGTTTACTGTAATTCACATTAATTTTATTATTTATAATAATTCTTTATTGTTAGAATTAATATTAGAAATATATTTTTTACACGGGGGTTTTTCATCTGAAATTCATAAAATATATATTTTCCACTGATCAAATTTCACAGAAAATCCGTGAAGAAGCGTAGATCCGTGAAACATTTTTCCTATTAATTTCTTATAAAAACCCGCGAAATAGTGAAGCTGTGAAATGTGAGGCACGAAGTGGCGAGGGATTACTGTACCAGTGAACAAAATATGTATTATGATATGCACAGTGTTGTCCATAGGAATGTTATTACCATGGGAATCCCATGGGAAACGTCCCATGGGATGGGATAGCACACATTTGTATTTCCCATGGTAGTCGATACTTGATATTGTAAAATAAATTTACTGTTATTTCATTCATCAAGTATTTAAATCTTTCCTCTGAATCATCTATTGTATGTGGAAGTAGCAGAAATTATAGAACAAAAGCCGAAAAGTGGTTTTCAGTGTTGTCCATAGGATTGTTATTACCATGGGAATCCCATGGGATGAGATGGGATGGGACAGGCATAAATTGCCATGGGATGGGATGAGATAGAAAAATATGTCCCATGGACAACCCTGGATATGCATCTATATGATACATTCTTAAAATATGGTCAGACTAAATTAGATCTCAAGACTTCTTTTAAGGTCAGCTATGAATCAGTGATATGCCGTTACATTTGCAGGTAACCAGTTAAGGTTGAAAAAAGCTTAAAACACAATGGCTCTAAATGCATAAATATTTAATGCTCACCGATTTCTTGCGTTGCTCTGTAGGTCGTATCCTAAACCTTCTCGGTAAGAGTTAAATTTTCTATTATGATAATCTTCAGTCATTGGATCCCAATCTTTTAAGTCTCTGTCTGCTAAGGTAATTTCGTTTCTGAAAATAAAAGGTGCTCAGAATGAGTAATGTTGCAAACATACCTTGACAGTACTACAGCTAATTAGCGAAACTGCAAAACGAGAATAACTGACTAAAATACTGCTCAAAACTATTATCTTCAACGAATTGTCACTGATGCACAAACTACCTTGTCTGGATCAGCAGAAAATTTCGTGAAGTCTATAAATTATCAATGCAAAGCATTGGAGCACTAGTAATAATTCCCGCCATGACGATCCTATAGCTTCAGAGTAACTCAGCCTAATTCATTCTCAACAGCATGCAATGATACTGTGGTTAGTCCATCCAATGCTCTTTAAAAAAATAAACAAATCGCGCAAATATTGCTTGACAGATTTAAAGCGCAGAACACGAAGGTGTAGATGGTAAAAGTAACAAATCAACAACGCCTTACATCTCAGCCATGGTAACCACCAGTAGAGTACAACAGCTATGCACGAGGTAATATCCCGCGAGTACACCAGCAACGCTCAAATTAATACCCGGCTACCCACGAACTACTATCCCGTCAGCACTTGCGTCAATCCTTTTCCGGTGTCGGGGGGGGGGGGGTCATTTCGTCTGCTTTTACAAATCCGTAGCTACACATTTCATTCTATACTTGTAGAATGCATTATAAAAATATAAATTCATTCTATACTTGTAGAATGAATTATATAAGTATAAAATTCCCTGTATAGCTATAGTTAGTCAAATCTCGCTACTATATGCCACCCCGCTACTATATGTCACTCTCGGTATTATGCCACTTTTGCTCGGTCCCGACTATAAATTCAATGCAAAAAAAAATGTACTATGCCACTGCAGCGAATCGAAACCTCCGGGCGTTTCTAAACGTATGGGTATAGTCTGCGCATGCGCATGAAGCGAAACTTCACTACCGTCTGGTAGTTTACTTGAAATAAAAGTAAAAGACGAAACATTACAGTAAGGTGACCAGACGTCCCGCATTAGGCGGGACAGTCCCGCTTTTGACCTCGTGTCCCGCCTGCTCATCGGGCGGGACCCCCAATGTTCCGCTTTCTGGCTTTCTAGCAAGTCCATCAAATGTCCCGGTTGTCTTTAAAAATCGGAAAACCGTACGCTGATTCGGCGTTCTTTGACGGTTACGACACCATCATGGGCACCTGTCCCGCTTTCGTCCCCGAAACGTCTGGTCACCTTATTACAGGACATACGAAATAAAATGGCATTGCAAAAACAAAATTATACAACTCACAATATAGTGTAGTAGCGAGATTTGACTGTATATGAATGCCAACTAAAGGGTGGAAGCGTAATCAATGGTCGACTGGTGATGCACGCAGCTCGTACCATATCATGAATTCAGTCTTATGACTACCACGTACGTAGTATAGTATATTTGAATACAGTATCATTTCCAACATCGTATACTATAGTGTAATAAAATATTTTCATTTATTGTCCCAAATACCCTGCATGCATTTAAAGCGCCATTTAAAGTGCATGAAAACGCACGTCTTTAATTGCGGCGTTTGGAACATGACATAGCAAGACGTACAGTTAAGGTGTGAAACATCGTTAAACCATGTATAACGTCTCTGGTTAAACAGAGCAACGTACGTATAGTTTGGTTCTATATTGAATTGGTAACAAATAAAGTTTCATATATATCTTCTAGGACATGGGTGGACAAAGTATAATACATGTATATATGGCCCGCGGACCCATAGTTTTTTTTTCTTTTTATTCAGCCTTGCTATAGTTAGTTCGATTGAAATTTAATTAATGTCTCTAGTACAACGAACAGCGTTAGAAATCGGCAGTCCTTAACATTTTAACACAGACAAAATACAAACATAACAATTTTTAAATAATTACACGGCTGACATATATATATATAGCGTTGCGCCGCGCACCGTGACCTTTGGCGCTTAATTGCTTGGTGGATGCTATAATTGGTACTGGGCTAACCAATGTTACCAGATTTTCCCAAGCTTTGGCCCAAGCTTGGTCGAATCTTGCGTGTTTCCTGGGTAAGACATATTATAGGAATCGAGTGAAGAATTTAAGTGGTGTGACATATATATATATGTTCAGATTTGCGAGTCTGGGAAATAAGACGATCGAGCATCTGAGTTGTGGACTTTGGGAAGCTTAATTATCAATGAGGTACTGTGGACAGCCAGCAAGAAGAGAATTGCAGTAGTCTAGTTTAGACCAGAGACGTTATATACCCTTAACGTCTCTGCATGTTTAGACAGAACAAATGAGCAGAGAATAAGATTATAATTTTGGTGGTTGAGATGGATTGAGTATGGCGAATAGAGCGAATTTAAACAGCTTCACTCTAAACAATAAATTTGATAAGTGAAAGCCATTATGTACTTATTTGTTGTCCATTCCATTATCACTTGGTTTGCTGTGGCATAGGTTTTTGGTATTCTAACCGCCCGCAAAAAGCGCAAAAAGAAAACTTTTTGCCCAACCCTGTTCTAGAATCTATAGATGGTGGCAATAGAAAATAATTATTTCATGCTGTTGCGATGAATAGCAAAAGGGGCATTTAAGGAACACCTCCGGTGCTGATCGTTGTTAGTGTAATTTGTTTATAGTTGTACGAGCTGCTTAATTAGTAACCCTTATAGACATTATGCTGAAGTTGCAGGACAGCAGACGAAACGGAACAAGACGTCTTAACACATGCGCAAAGCAGGGGGTTGAGGGGGTGAGGATTATTTCAGTTACTAAGACGTCGAATTTATTACATGTTATGCCAGTTTAACACAATAGTGGGCCTAAGGAGAGATTTCACTCAGTTAGGGGTATCTTTTGCAAAATCTGTTGCAAAAATACACGAAAGCTCAATTTAGGTCACGTGATATGACATCATCGCCATTTCGTGTTGTTGGCAGACAGCTTCCGCTAAGACGTCGTCTGTTAGGAGTTTCCAGTGCTAATCATTTAGTGGACATTCTTCAGTCGGGTGTGCAGAGATGTGTGTGTACGCGCAGGTGTGGAAGAGTTGTTTTTTTTCTCTTCGATCAGTTACGCATATGATCTGCAGTTAATTGTCAATATTTCATGAAGCGGGCCCCATTGACATTTTCTTATTGTCAGTAACACATGAACTTAATAATTTGAGGTTAGACTGTAATGCAAATGAACGATACGTTCCAATGACTTTAAAAGAATGTTAATCTTCAGATTTATGCAGCCGTAAACTACAATGTTCATTACGCCCAACATACTTTAGTACCTCGAATGTACAGACAGCAGTGTACATCGATCGTAATGTTTATGTCGTGATATGTAGTGGATTTTTCTTTATTTACATCAACTTTAAATAAGAATAAAATTTTATGCCAGGAATTTTAGACAACTGATGATGATGTTGGTGACGATGTGAAAATACAAAACTTTAATAAGTAGAGAAGCTGCCATGATTTCTGGCCAAAACACAAAAGTACAAATCAAATAAAAAGAAACACATTTTGTTCACATCTCATATTTTTTTCCTTAATATTTAAATCAGATTACGCTTATGGTATGTAATTTTAAATCTGTAGCATCTTCTCTTGTTTTTCCATGTTTCTTATCTATTTGTCAGTGAATAAATTATAGTGGTGTTTAAGGAAGTGGCTTAAAGGTCAATTGCAAGAAATTTTTTATGGTATTCACCAGATATTCATTACAGTAACCAATTGAAATATTTTGACTCTCTCTCTCCCTCACACGCACACACACAAGCATCACATACATATCAACCTATTTTGTACTTTTTGCCTATTCTTCTATGAAGATATAATTCCTATAGTGCTATAGAAGCCTCAGCACATAGCATTATTTTCAACATTTATTAAAGAAGAACTACCAGTAGCAAATTATAGGGGTTTCTTTTACAATGCTTTTTTCGCACAAGAAAGGGCAAACCCCTAGTAAGATGATTCCCCCCACCCTCACCCCCACACACACTGTTACTTTTGTTATATGTGTGTATCATTTCAAAATTGACATAATTTTTTTCTTGATAGCTGCTTATTTTACCGTTATTTGCATCCCATGTGGCATAGCCCACTAAACAAAAGTCTGAAAAATCCCTCTCACATACTGCGTTCATTGTTTTAACACGTGGTGGTTGAGAAACAACAGTTTCTAAGAGAAGAAAATAAAATTCATTAATTGTTTAACAGTTGCTGGTTGATAACTCTTGTGATTTTATTTATTTTCAAACTGAATAGCTTAAGTTTTCTATATAAAGTTCCCTGGTATTTCCAGCAAAATGTAATGTTTGAGCCACAACAAGTGGCTGCAGCATCAAGGTGCTACAGCTGCTGCAAAGTGTCATGCAGATTTCAAGCTGTTGTTCATGTCCTGTCAACTATTTTTTCTTTTTTTAGTTTGGTAGCATATGCCATAGTTTGATAATGATAATGCCATTAATTATAGTCATCTGGTATGTGATGAGTTTTGTTAACATTCCATTTTTTGTTCCAGGTGGCTACCAAAAAATGTCCATATAAAATTTTTCAATTTATTTATATAGCTGGCCCTATATATCCTTCATTTCATTACATACCTACATTATATTGAAAATGAGTCCTTGATTTTTTTTCAGAACCATACAAATTTAGCATGAGTAATCACAAAGCAAAATGTTTGGATCTACCAGACAGGATAAATATGGAAGACGTAGAGGCAGAAAATCCTGAACCTGAAGAGGATTCAGACCTAGCTAGCTATAGCTGTGACAGACACCAAGATGTTGAAACAGCTCCTGTGCAAACACTGCATACAGATGACTTGAGCATTAGCAGGCAAGATGAAGAGACGGAAAGTAGCTTTATGATGGGTCCTCAAGAGAGCAGAGACATGAATTCTAATACTCTAAAACAAGATTCTAGGATCCATAGTGAAAACCAGTCATGTACAGAACAAGGAATTGTGTCTTTATCTACTGAGGATGTTGCTGAGAGATTGGTAGCTTATCATAATGGCAAAGAACTGGAATCAGTACCTGAGTCAGACAGAAGTGGTGTCACTTGTCAGTTCCCTTGTGAAGCTACAAGTGTTAATGGTAAACCAGGACCTGATGTTCAAAACCAAACCTTTAATGGAGTCACTTGTATGGACACAAATTCTCAGCCTACAGACTTTGATGAAAACAGTCCTTCACTGAAAATGCAGCCAGAAGATGAGATGCTTGAGGCATCCTCATGGAGACTTAAGGATGGGGATTCCCTGAAAGAAGAGTTAAATGCATGTTATTTGGACCAGGATGAATCTCCACCAGAAGATGAACTGTTTATCACAGAAAATGCTTGCTCAGATAGTCATAGAGAGATAAATACAGAAGAATCATGGAAGACTTCTGCTTCTGAAAAAATTGATGATGACAAGAATATGCTACCAAGTGGGGAATCTCTTGCAGTAACTTCCACAGAAGTGGAATCATGCTTCCAGACTCTAGACAGCATGGCACAATCATCAGAAATATCTGTGGAAGTGTTTGGCACATTCAACACATGTGGTCAAATTGGAAACAAGGATCAGAATGCTGAGAAAGATGATGATTTGGTTCCTGAATGTGACAGAAAGCAAGATTTATCATCCTTGTGTGCTGCCTGTGAAGGAAGTGGTACCAGGGATGAAAGTCAAATTTCATCTCACACAAAGCTAATTATTGAAGGTAGCAGCCATGACCACAGACAAAATCAACAGTCAGATTTGGACAAAGTTTATTCGCCAGAAATTGATGTAGCTATGAATGACTATGCAGAAGGGGAAAGTGCAGCTAGTCCCAGGAAAATATATTCTATTAGTGCTGACAGTCGGTGTCATGGATTGATGCAGGAAGAACAGGAGTGCAGTGTTAAAGACCATGCTGTAAAATCACAGGCATTTGCTGGTAAAAAATGCAAGAGGCTTGTGCATAAACTTGAGTCAGAGACTGATTCTGAAGAAGAGCTTATGATAGAGCTTGATGCAGAACTACAGCTGTCAATGTCTCCAAGACAGAATGAACTAGAACAGCCTTTTCCAGCTTACCTTCCACAGAATGGGCTCAAACAGATTGATGTCATGAGCAGTCAGCTGTGCGAGCAGTTCCAAACACAACTTGAACATCTCCAAAATAAACTGTTTCAAAAAGAACAAGACATCAGGAGGTATTTTGTTTAATATTTTAATTTAGTATAATGTTTCAGTATTACTACAAGAGTTTTTCTGAGTATCATCAAATTTTATTTTACACTGGAATAAATACATTTTGAAATTTCATTACATCATAGGCTTTCAGTAGTTTTTGTTATCTATTCATTTATATATGATATGACTTCTTTATTTGGTGTTCATGATTTTTTTCCAACCATATTTACACTTGCACTTGATGTTATTGTATGTTTTGTTTTAAATCCACAAAAGATGTCAGTCTGGAAATGCAAAATGAAATTATATCTTCATGGGCCTAGTTAATAAAACTTCTTGATTTTGCAGATTACAAGAAGAGAAAACCCGTCAAAGGCAGGTTGCTCAAGATGTTTTAGATGAGCGGAACAAATATAAAGCAGAGTTGTTAGCTCTTAAGGACAAGAATCCTGATGATCTCTATCTACCACAGATAAAGGAAGTAAGATGATTTTCTGATTTTTCTTCTGTGATAATGCTATAGTGCTAATCAGACTTGGAGAACAATTTCATTTGAAAACAATGTGCAAAATAGAACAATAATGATTATTTACAATAAGTAACTATAAAACACAATTTTAAAAAATCTTTTGAGCAATTATTTTTTTTTATGATGGTGGCATGAGTGTGTGTGAAAAAATATTTATTGTATTTGATTTGTGGGTTGTATTGTTAAATATTCCAGCCTTGCATAATGCTGTCTTTTGTTTTTAGTTGTTCTTTTTTTAATTTGTATGGTGTTTGGGTTGTTTTTTTGTACATCATTGTTAAAACGATTGGCTTGTGATTTTCTTCAAAGCTGGAGTATACAATTGCCCAACAGCAGACAGAAGTACGGCAGCTAAAGGAAAAGCTGACTTCTCATGATTCAGCAGCAAAGAAAGCTATAGCAACTTTGCAGACTGAAATGAAAGGAAGAATAGACCAGGTATACCAACATTTCCATTTATTTTATTTTGTTTTTTCCTGTCTCCTTCTCTTTGATCTAAAAGCATGGTTAGGAGGGTAACTGCTTGTCAGATTGTTCCCACTGGATTATTGCGCTAATCTGCAGCAGAGAATATATGTAGTGAACTTTTCATTTCCACTTGGTATTGTCCTGAGAATTTTGCAGTTTAGTTATGTTGTATTGATTACATATTACATCTTAAGTGGAATGTTTTAAACCAAAATTATGTGAAGCTGTGTACTTTTAAAAACAGATAACAAAACTTTATGAAGATGCCACACGAGAAAAAGACTCCATGGTGATTAGATTTGCTGAAGCAGAAACAAAAAACATGGAGTCCAAACGTGCAGCAGATCGGTTAGAGGCCAAGATCAGAGAGCTTTTGAAGGAGAAAGAATCGTTGAACAGCAAAATCAAGGCAGCTTTCACAGAGAAACAAAAAGCACTGGCAGAACTTGAAATAAAGGTATATATGTTCAGTTTTAGCACATTGAAGTGAGAAGGGTTTCTGTTTAATTATAAAACATTCTAAAATCATAACATAATTGATTTAAACATGTATATGTTATGAATTATTTTCATAATAATTTTTCAGTCACATACATATTTTTTTTTTGGGGGGGGGAGGGAGTTTACTAATGCACTTATATAAACCTATTAACGTTTTTGGGGTTGGGGATGACTATTCTGTCTCAGGTGGGAGAGAGAATTGCAATTGGGAAAGAAATGGAAAAGATGAAAGAGGAGCTATCCTCAGCTGACTACAGAATAAAGTGGTTCCAGAACAAGTTGAAGGCAGAGCTTGAGGCACACAAAGTGAGTTAATAAAAGTATATTAATACCAATAAATTTAACTCTTGAATGTGTCTATAACTTTTTTCATGATTAGAATTTTTAAATACTATATTTTCATCTACTATTACATATACTAGAATATTTATTATAGATGAAGCAATTTTTAACATAACAAAGACAAGCTTGACATAAGAATTCTTCTGATGTGAATTTGACAAAAATGTGCTTATCACAAGTGACTGAGAGACAATAGTGTAAAATCATCACTTTTATAAGTTTTATTATTATTCAGCATAGATCCTTCTGCTAAGCAAAACACTTGTAAATTTATTCCCAGGTTCATCTCACATTTCTTATGAATATTGAGAAGAAGTCATAAAAACTGAATTATTGGTTTGAAAAGTGCTGGTTCAAACTTACATTTTTTTTATTCAGCTTGGAATGTATTCATCGACTTCCCACTGTATTTCATTATAATTGTTACCCACCCACACCCCAATCACATACATTGATTCATTTTCCTTCTTCCCTTGTCTTTCTCAAATGAAAAAAAAAATACCTTACATTTTGAACTATAAACTGTAACTTTTTTCCCCTGCTTTAAACTCTGTGGCTTAAACAACGGTGTGGCTTGTTTGTGGATTTTTCCAGATTTTTTTATTCTCTGATTCATTTTTCAGTGGGTTCCATGTTACAGTGTTAACTGTTCACATTTTTAAATCAAAGCCGCTTACAATTGAAGCATTCAGATCAGCTGCAGCACATTCTAAAACCGAGATGAAATGATTATGATGCAGCTTTCAAATTGTATATATTTGCAGCTTATAAACCAGTTCAGCTCATTTGTGAAAAAAGTAAAACATTTAAAAAAAATTGATGGGTGCAGCTTATATACAGATGCCGCTAATAGTCTGAAATTTACAGTATATCTGTACAAAAATGCTTAAATTCAAAATGACTGAAGGAATAGCACAGATGTTCCATAGTTTGAATCACCTAATAGAATGAGGACTAGCCAGGGTTATACACAACTCTTTACAGTTCATTCTAACATATATCATCAGAACAACATGACTAAGCAAGAAACCCCGAAGGGTAAGGTAAGGTAATAGAAGAGCTTTCCTGGGAACCTATGGCTGTAAAACAAAACACAATCCACTACCGGCAATTTCATGTCCACCAGAACACATTCAGTTATACCTATATTTATCTTGGACCACTAATTCACAATAAGATAGAACTTTTGGAATCCCAAAATGTGGAAATACTCTGTTCAGGTTTATAATGTGCAAAATCATGTAATAGCATCCAGAATTATACAGCTCAATTTGTTGTGCTGATATGTAAGTTGATTTGTAATAGTCTACATGGAATTCATAATCTCATGGCTACTATATGGAAATGAATGCTGCATATATTTGGTGTAAAGACTGAGTTAGATAGTTTTTTATATGAAAGGTTCATGTATGTTTGAGTTTTTCATGCTGCATTACTACTCATTTGATATGGTTTCAGAATTAAGAGATTATATTGCATGTAAATACAGGAAACAAAAACCAACCTTGAAAAGACTGCAGCAAAGTTGAAGGAAGCTAAAGAGGAGACAGAGCAGATACGTCAAGACTGTCAGGCTATTATTAAAACTTATCAGGTATTTAGTTTTGCACTTTTTATCCAAATGTCACGTCTGTAGAGCAGTGGTTCTCAAAGTCTGGTCCGCAGACCACTTGTGGACGCACACATAAGTCAGGTGGTCCACAGCTAACAGTCATCATATGTCAGCAAAGTGATGTTGAAATCACCATATACACTAATTAGTCCAGTTTTGATTTCACATGAATTTTAATTTTATTAATGCCCAACACCTCGTTTGCTTAAAAAGCTTGCTTATCAACTAACTCTTTATGTCACAGCGTGAGCATTGTGTCATTTAACTGCATCATCCTTACCCCTTAGTAATGCAGTGCTTCTTCTTGTTCCTAATTACCATCAGTGGAGCATAGGGCCCCATCTTCACCACACCATTGGACCCAGTTGTGGGCGTCCTTTCCAGTTGGGACCATATCATGCCAGCTGCCTCCGCCTCGCTGTGGACTGATCTCGTCCATGTCTGTCTGGGTCTCCCAACCCTGCATCTCACCTGTGGGTTCCAACCCAGA
The DNA here is from genome assembly GCF_003073045.1 of Pomacea canaliculata. Classification (NCBI taxonomy): domain Eukaryota; kingdom Metazoa; phylum Mollusca; class Gastropoda; order Architaenioglossa; family Ampullariidae; genus Pomacea; species Pomacea canaliculata. The sequence continues at coordinate 11,824,427 of NC_037594.1, read as the reverse complement.
GTTTGTTAAATTTTCGGCCGGCTTTCGCAAGATGTGACTGATCAAGCCCCACTTCTGCCTCTTGATGTCTTGGCTGGCAGGGTTTTGGTTCGTTCTCTCCCACAGGTCTTTATTGGAGATCTTCTCGGGCCATCTGATGTTGATGATGTGGCGCAGACATCTGTCTGAATCTTGTTGGTGATGGTGTTTGTCACACGCCATGTCTCACATCCATATAGAAGGACTGACTTTACATTTGCGTTGAAGATGCAGATCTTGGTGTGTACAGATAAAGCCTTGGAGTTCCAGATAGGTCGCAGGGTGTGGAATGCAAGCCTGGCTTTATTTACATCTTCATCTGCACCTTTATTTTTGCTAACTATGCTGCCAAGGTAGGTGAAACGGTCAGACTCTGTAATACATTCCCCATGTAGTTGGAGTGGGGCTTCTTGCTTGTTGTTGATCTGCATTACCTCTCTCTTCTTGATGTTGATGGTCAGGCCGGTCATCTCTGCTTCTTATGAGAGCAGAGGGAGTTTTGTCTGTGCTTAATGCTGCTTGTGGGACAACAGGCTGATGTCATCCACAAAGTCAAGATCCTCAAGTTGCCTGGTGAAGGTTCACTGAATGCCTTTGTTGCTGTTAGAGAATGTTCTTGTCATGATCCATCATGACGATCAAGAAGATTGTTGGCGAGTTCATACAACCTTGTCTCACTCCAGTCCTCACTGCAAAGGGGTCAGTCAGCTTACCATTGTGAATCACCTGGCATATCAAGTCCTCATACAGTTGCTGGATGATGGCAATGAACTTTGGTGGAAATCCATTGTGCTGTATCAACTTCCAGATGGTTTCCTTTTTCTACGTAGTCAAACGCCTTCTCAAAATCCACAAATGTCAAGTAGAGTGCCGACTGCTATTTAATGGACTGTTCCATATTTCATAGTTTAGTGATATGTTCTTTGCATGATTTATCCAAAAGCCTGCCTGTTCTTCGGTCTCTCCAGAATGATTCTGTTCAGCACCTTACTAGGAATGGAGAATAGCGTAATCCCACACCAGTTGCTGCACTGTGTTACGTCGCCTTTTTTGGGTAGCTTTACTAGATAGCTAAGCTTCCAGCCTGCTGGAACTTGTTCCCAAATTTTCTTCAGCAAGGAGTGCCATTAACCAATGGGTAGGGATTGAGCAGCGCACATATTTCGCTCACCCTTGCATCACTGACCATCAGCTTGCCACTTTTTGTAATCTTAGGAAAAAAGCAGGTGATGCTGAATTTGTTTAAAGTGTGCATTTTCTCATAACTGACACATTACGCTTCATATGGCACAGGACATTTGCTCAGTCTTATTTGCTTCATTTCTCATGCTTGCAGGAATCAGAGGAGGTGAGATCAAACAGTCTTGACAAGGAGCTGAAGATGAAGGAAATGGAACTCATGATACAGATGAAACAAAAGACTGACACTGAGGAGGTTGGTAATAGATGCTTCTTCTGTTGCACTGAACTGAAAGTTTTCTACAGCTTCCACATTCCCTCACTACTTAACCAATCTTTTTTTCTTATTTTTACAAATCTTTGAGATGCTACAGAATTTCTTGTTTGATTTTTATGGTGTTATTCCACACTCTAAAGTATATTTGTATACTTTGTGTTGTGTTTTTTCTTCCAGATTCAACAAAAAACTAAGAGAGAACTGGAGACTATGAAAATGCAGTATAAAGATGCCTTGGAAGAACTGAAGACATTGAAAGATAAGGCAAGTTCTCCTTTCTCCTTTTCATGGTTTGTGTCACAAACCAGTCATGTTTAGACAGAACAAAGCACAGCGAGTTATTGAGAAAGAGAGAGGATGAGTGAATGTGGAAATCTTAACGAAGCAAATGGCTAAGGACATCATTTGGGAAATAATTTATAATGCCATAGGAAAAAGAACCAGGTTTTACTTGTAGAAGGCTTCGGGAGATCGTATTAGTTGATGTCCAAGAGAGAGAGAGATAGTCTACCTTTCCTCATCTCGTGCTTCAGCAGAGACAATAGTTTCTGCGAGGTTTACATCCATGTGCACCAGGTGTGAAGAAAGGTGGCTTGTTTGTGCAGAATGTAGATCACTAACTGCTGGCACTTATGGTCTGGTTGAAGCAAAAAGAAGCAAAGTGTATTGCTGAAGCGTATTGCAGACAACGAGTAAAGAAATAAATCTTGCTGACACTGATCAGCCATTTCACCACCACTTGTTCCTTGCCAGCAGTTATATGGATATAAATAAATTAGAGTAAATATTTTACCTTTGTCCATGTATAAATGTATTTAAATTTTGCAATCCACCAGCTCTTTCCTATGGGGACCAGCAAACCAACAGAGAAAGTGAAGCCCAAGTTGAACAGATGGTTATCAGAATGGTTTACTGTGTCATATGTAGGTACAGTGCCTGGAGGAGGAGCGACTTCAGGGGGAGCAGCTACAAAGCAAGTACCAGACCATTATCCAGAATCAGAAAGGGGATAATGCCGACCTGCAGAAGAAAGTGACAGGGTTTCTCACTTTGCACGAAGACTTTGATAGGTAAGAGCTTGACAGTAAGGGGAAGGGGGACTGGTTTTTATATATATATAGTACTTGCTTTCTAGGAGTTACACATAGGTTGCTAAGCACCATCAAGCACTTATTTTAGGTCTTCTGCTTCCTACCAATGCAATGTCTTGTGTGGAGATCTTGCCTCATGCAAGCTTGCTCGTTCTCTGCACATGGTACCTGTTTATAAGGCTGGCTGATGCTGTGATAAAGCCTAAACCTGCATTGCTGGCTTGACATAAAACACATCTCTTCCTTTCTCCTCTCTTTTTCCCACCCACCCCTTTGAGTCAGCTTCTTTTTGCCTTCTTTTGTGCTGGAGATAGTATAGCGATCTATAGTTGTGTAATGAGACATGCACCTTGTCAGCACTTAAAACAAGTTCAGTCTTGTTTTAACTGTTAACACATCTGTAAATTAGCTAGATCCAGTGATTTTGAAGCTGACAGCTCCACAAAATCATAGCCCATCATTAGGCAGAAAAGGTGATACAGAGAATGCAATCAGGATTAGTAGTTTTCTGGTGTGACCATTAAAGCCGCACTTTCACTTTTGTGTAGACATATCCAAGTGCACATATGCAAATGAAAACAAATCACAAATGCTATGTAAATATGTGTGGTACACATTCATTTCAATATATATTATACATATTCAAATACACACTTGTGTTTTTCTGCTGTTTATTTGCAACAGATCATATTCATCTTACACTTAAAAGTAACTTAATTCTATGTTACAGGGCTCAGGAGATGATCCGAACTCTGGACCATGAAATTGGAGAGCTGAAAATAAGTAATCGTGATCTCCAGAAGGACTTGGAGGGCTGTCAGGCCCGAGAATCTAAGATGCTGGCTCTCCAGTCTGAGCTGAGTCGTACCAATGCCCTCCTTCGTTCAGAAAATACCATCTTCAACAACCAGGTTGAGATGGCATTTCTTGTCTGGTTATATTCCATTCTCACTTTACATTTGATAACTGGTATTTGAGATTTGATAATAAGAAAGAGTTAACAGGACATAAACGGGGCTTTAGCTTTCCATTCCAGTGGAAGCAGTTCATAAATAAATGAGGCTTACATGTAACTATTTTTCAGATTGTTACTTTGTCTGGAGACGTGCAAAAGATGAAGATGGAAATTCAGGATTTGGAGACTAGGTGTAGAGATGCAGTAAGTTACTTTGAGAATTTTATATATTGTTCGTACTTTTAAAGAAAACCATTGCAGACCATTGTTCTTTGTTAATTAGGTCCTTTCACAGTTTCTTTGCACTTGACATTCCATCATATTGCAGCACGGATACTTTTCACTGCTCAGAAAAATATCCTAACCCTAGCTAGGTGAATGAAATTATATGAATTCATATTCAAAAGAGACAGTACCAGATTTCTGTGTGGTAAAACATTTATGATTTGTCTCAGATTGAGAATTTAGAAGAAGAAAAGAAGAAGCGAAAAGAAGAAACAACATCACTTGCTGCGCAGCTTGCAGAAAAGACAAAAGAATGTGAGTGTCTTTTTGTTGATAATGACTTTTTAGTAGAAAGAGTTATAGAAGTATCTATGTCAGTTTGTAGAGTTCTTCAGGTTTTATAAATATATAAAATGATAAACAGATACAATAATTTACAGAAACTGAAAAAAGGCCGTACAAATGATGAGCTGCTTGCACATTTGGGGTAAAAGAAAAGTACCCTTCTCACAGTCACATATTCACATGCTAGGATGTGCATGCACACTTAACACACAAAATGTTAAAGTCATTATTTGTTTCAGGTGAGGAATATAAGCAAAAATGGGAAGATGAAATAGACTCAAACAAGACATTAAAGCGGAAACACATGAACAATATCAAGGTAAGTATACACATAATAATTACAATTTTGTGGATGAAATGAATGCCAAATTATATTTTTACACATTACTTACTCATGAGGTCTGCCTTTAAGAAAAAAGCTGCAAATGACAGATCTCAGAGTGCTGTTTTGGCAACATAACCAATTTGTATTGAGGACAACCACATGCAGCCTACATTATATGATTTATGCCTTTTTAAAAGTCAAAACTGATTGTGACATATTTTTTTTTCATCTAACAAGCAAGATAGTAGATACTTTGTGAAGAATACAGTAGAACATAAATCAGAACAAGGTAGACTTAGAATTAGCAGTACTTCTTTGTTATATGCTAACCTTACAGGTTGTGTAAAGATTTCCAGAGTTAAGGAAGAGTTAAAGGAAGAGTTAAAGGCAAAGGCTAATAAAACAGCAAAGTTGGGTTCAAATGATAGATATTAACATGTTAAATCATTTCTGCTTAAAAGTTCAGCTTAGAATCATTTGCTTAGAATTACATTACAGCATAAATGAGTGCTGATACTCATAGGTTCTATGTTTTAGTACACTTTCACAAAGAAGACAAATTGACCCTAACACATGACCATAAGAGGTAATGTTGGATAAATCCTCCGTCTGCCACTCATTTGCGTGTGCGGACGTTTTGCCGACGGACGTTTCACCGCCGGACGTTTCGGAGCCGGACGTTTTGTCGACTGGACGTTTCGCCGCTGGACGTTTCGGAGTCGGACGTTTTTTTGCATTATGTCAGAGAGAGAGAGAGCTTACTTACTTCTCAAAGAATGAAAGTAACTACTAGATTACACAATAATTCTTTATTTCAAACAAATTTTACATACAGACTTCACAGACAGTTCACTTTGATTGTCACAGATTATGCGCAACAGCTTTGAGAAAAACATTGATACAATGGCGAGAGAAATGTGTGAGCAACGGTTCACATGAGGAGGATAGTGAGAGTTCACTGATACATTGATACAATGGCGAGAGAAATGTGTCAGCTAAGGGGCGTCACACACTTGACTTTGGCTAAAGGTCCCGCGTGAAATGCCGAAATGAAGTGTCCCGCGCCGAAACGTCCGGCGGTGAAACGCCGGTCGGCAAAACATCCGACTCCGAAACGTCCGGTGGCGAAACGTCCGATCGGCAAAACGTCCGGCTCCGAAACGTCCGGCGGCGAAACGTCCGTCGGCGAAAAGTCCGTGTACCCTCATTTGTCATGCCAGTCTTCTCCGCTTCTTTCAGCTCTTCCTTGCTGTGCTTGGGTTTGAAATTGTATGGCACAATCCCCAGACTTGATGCCAGCATTTTGATGACTGCACTTAAAAGACTGAAAGTAAACCCTTGTGCTGGCTTATTGACATCACTTAACAGCAAAACATAGCAGTCCCAGAGCTGTGTTTTAGATAAGATTGTAGCAGAAATGATTTAGAATGTCAGTATCTATATCCACTTGCCATTCCTTTTAAGATGATATAGCCTAAAATATTATTTTATTCTTATTTATTCTACTTGCTTTTTGACTCCCTTATTATCTAGGATTTGACAAGGCAGCTTCACAGTGCTCGAAAGCGCCTAGAGGCATACGAGACAGGGAGTGGAGAACGTGACAACTTGAGCATGGGATCTCGTACCAATTCAAATGGTTCTCTCAACTCAACAGACAATAGCACTCATTTTGCTACCAACCAGTCTAACCACCATCATGGTGCCTGCACAACCACCAGTCAGGACCTGCTCCATCTCGTACATCAAGCCAGGAAACTGTAAGTGATCGATTCTGACATGTTTATCTTTGTTATATTAAGAGTGTTTTGTCACTGTCATCTTTCTCAGCAGCCAGTAGGTGAGTGCCATGTGACCAACATGCAAGAATAAAATCCTGTTCAACATTTAGTAGTATTTTTGAGCTATAATACTATTGTAGATGTAGTTGATGTTACTTTGTCACAGATTCTGGCCAGACACTGGTGTGATCAACATAATGATATTCCTTGCCACCTTCACCTTTCTTAAATTTTCGTCCAACAGTGCTCTTTTAAACTTTGAAGTGGTCTTGGCTGATCTGACACCATGTCATGGAGACGCAGTGTCATACAATGCAATAGACATAAAACAGCAGAACTTACAGGGAAAAGGGGCATGCTAACAAAAGCCATACTTTTCATGCTTAAGTCCATTTAAAAAATACTGGATAGAAAAAAAGCTTGATAGGTTATTATGCTTAAATAATAACATATGTTTACTGTTTCTGCTCTGATGGTAAAGATTTCAAGTTTGTAAAGAGTTTGATCTGTTCAGACGTCTCGGTCTTCGCAGGAGTACCCTGTGATCACAGAGCAGGTGGAGGTGGACAGACAACTGCTGATCGAACGTATAGTACGACTACAGAAAAGTCTAGCTCGTAAAAATGAGAAGCTAGAGTTTCTTGAGGAGCATATTCAGCAGCTGGTGGCAGAGATCAAAAGAAAAAACAAGCAAGTGTTTTTGTCTTTTTTTTTCCTGGTATGGTGTTTGGAAACAGCCTTTTCAACAGTTATAAATCTATCAAACGCAAAATAGGGACAGCTGATTTTTTTTAGCGCAGTGTGCTTACATAGTAATGTCAGCTAGATCAATTGTCAGGTAATTTTGTAAAGTCATGAGCAAAGACAATAAGACAAAAACAGTATAAGGTATATAGTACAAATGCTTGTCTTTGGCATCCAAAACATGCTGTAATTGTGTCAAAATACCTAATTAGCTTTCAGAGAAACATTTCACAGGTGCATGGTTTACTTTCAGAATAATTCAGGGATATGTGTTACGGGAGGAGGCTGGCACACTGGCCTCAGAAGACATGGATGCCAACAAGGTATAGCCAAGACTGCTTTTTGGGGGGAAGCATCTTAAAAATTGATAATATTAGAAGAAAATAAATTATTTCATCATTTCCCCCTTATTATTTGTCTTTTATTCTGCCACATTTATGAATTGACATTTGCAAGATTATAAAACTGAATAAGACATTCAAAGTTCATGGACATAGGGTCTATTGATTAAGTAGTGTTTATAACACGTCTGTTCTCAGGTGCATAGACTTGTCTAAAGAAAATGAGAATACAATATCAGAAGCAGCTGTCTCAAACATTTCTTATAAATTATGATCTGAGAATTAGTTCTTCAAGTGACATCTTTGTAGTGCGGTGTATATGTATGTTTGACTGTGTGCATGCACATATGCGCATGCATGCGTGTGTGTGTGTGTGCACATGCACATCTATCCATGTGTCTTGCATGGCTCTTCCTCATATAATGCTCCTAGTCTCAAATTTTGGGATTTTTTCCTATCGCTTTTTTATGATGGGGAAGGAGGTGTTTAAAAGCCTTCTGCACTTATTTCCCTGAAGACTTGTTTCTTTTCCTTTCTTTCCCAGGCTGTATCTTAAAAAAGTGTAAATCACTTTTCTGTTCAGAAGCCTGTTGCATGGAAGTACCAGAGGTTGACCAGAAAGGGGGGTTTCCCTAGAATCATATTACTATCTAGCAGTTACATGCTTGAACTTTATTCTGCTTTTTTGTTGATGTTTTTTATGTTCTTGAAATATGGTTTTCAGTGGACTGTCTTAAATGTACTTTATTACATTGCATGTGCTTTTCTTTTCACTAGTCCATATGTTTTAATTCTTGGCAAATTATTAGTTATTTTTCTTCAGCACAACTTGTTAATTTAAGTATGCTGCCTGCACTAGGATGCTTGAATAAACCTTTTATTTTAACAAACAAGCATGAAATTCTTAGATGACTATGTTTTTATGGTATTTTTTTCATTTAGAAATCTGTTGACATCGATAGAATTTTTCTCTTTAAATTTATGAATCAGTAAATGTGGGATTTATATCTGATCATTCATGCTTCAAATGTGTAATCAACTGTTAAAGTGCACAAGCCTCGATTGTGCAAGTAGATATTTTGGTATGGCAAAGGTAATAGGACCGACAGGTTGTTTTAAAGTCCCTAGACCTGTAAATATACATTAGATGCAACAATATTTTAAAGTAAACCTTTTTTTTTTTCAAAGAGTGTATCTTATTGAAGAATAGTGCATCTTATTCAGTATGAAGCTTATTCCTCATCTGGAAATTTAGATGAAAAAAGCTAGGTGAACAGATCAGTCATTTTGGCTAGGAAATCCTTTAAAAAATAGCACCAAGCATAAATACCAAAAAAGCAAGAAAACCATGGGAAATGTTTCAGTTTTTTTTAAGAGTCATAAAATCAGATTTTTGCTTGCTTGTCTTTTTAACTTTTTGTTGTTGAAATGGGCAACTGGTGATCTGTCTTCGCTGTGGTGTTGGTCTACCTTATTTTCTGCTTCTTTCAGATAGAAAGGTTGATGGTAAAAAATTGTTCAACGGAAAGAATTAATGAAGAAGAGGTTCCAAGATATTTTGAGTTTTTTTCCCTGTGTAAGTCTTTTTTTTTTTCATCTTAGCTTACACCCAGGAGAACTGTGGACTGATTGGCCAACATTTGCTATATAAACCATTTGACTTTTTGATTTTTAAACAAAAAACTGTAAAAGGGAAAAAAAATTCAGTAGAAAGATTCAGTCTAATGACGTACTAACTGGTAGGTTAACAAAACCTCATTATAGTCAACGTATCTGTGGGTAAGTTAGCAGCTTCATTATAGAGATGATCTGCATTGTGTATCATGTGTTATGCAAATGAGGGTTATCACCCTTTGGGCAGACAAAGTCACTGACTCCTGTGTCGCTCATTCTTTACAGCAGAAGATTTGCTTTGATTTGTTTTAAAAATGAATAAATCTGTGTTATTAGTCTTGTTCACCAGTAAAACTGTGGCTTACTCATCTACACTTGCTTCTTTTTAGTGATAAAAAGGAGCGAAGGAATTAAAATCAACTGCAAAGATCAGTGACCCAGTGTATTAGCAAGACTATGTTTGCAAATGACCATGAAAATCTGTCACTGCTCTAGTCTTCAGCAAAGAGATAAATTAACAAATAACTAATAAATAATAACCAGTGACTCTTCAGGTTGTAGCTTTTTGAATATGCATTTGCTTCCAATAGTAATTTTATGTTTAAGATGCTACACCCTATTGACAAATCTCCTAGTATTTGGAGAAAAAAGTTTTTAAAGAACAAGTTGAGATCATATAAAATGTATTTAGAAATAATTTAAAACTTTTACGCTATATTATAAGAAGCATATTTAAACATTTATAAAGTTGCATGGAAAATGTTCAGTTACATGTGTAGACAAATGAAATGATCCATTAATCAAGTGTGACAATTATAGGCTTTCCTTTCCCCCACTCTTCCCAGTCTAGTGATTGGAAGCTATCTACATTTCAGATTAAACATATTTTTGCATCTGTATGCATGTACAGTGAATATAAAAGCTAAGGTGGCTGAGAGAGTAACCCACACTTATGTGTACACCACATGTACAGCATTATATATAGCGATATTAAACATTAAAATTGTAGCTTTGGGATTGGGTGCCTTTTTCAGTCTGGTTAGTCTGAGTGATCAGCAGCAAGCTGTTCTCCATGCATGTTTTGATGATATCCCATGAACAGCTATAGTCAGTGTGTCCATGGTTGGCTCACAACAGTTTTCCTAACCACTTTTGCTTGAGACAGCAAGTCATTTTAAGACCATTAAGGACAGTTTATGATTGACCGGTTAACAAATCAGTTCCCTTTGTAACAAATCAGCATGTGTGTAGCAGTGTGCTGTTTATGTAGCAGCTTGATCTTTGTGTGTATTAGTGTGTGTACTTAAAGAACATGTGCATGTAAGTGCCTGTAAGATGTAAACATACATCACGGACTGTATTTATATCTGTTTTTGTATTTGTTGACAAATCTTAACTCCTCACAAACAAAATGATATTCAAGCATGCTCCAGTAACTTACTGGGTAACTTTTAGCTGTGGAGTGTGTGTTTGTGTACAGCTAACTCTCGTGCTTTTTTCTTCTCACTGCCAGCTTGCTGTTCGGAAAGAGGTTCAGGTAGAGTAACTTCCCTTTCCATCTCAGTTGCATTGATATGCTTGTGAAAATTTCATTCATAATTTTTTTTCAATCTTGGCACAATTTTTTTTTCTCCTAATAATTATTTAACTGTCTTTGACAATGAAGGATTTGTTTCCCTGAAACTCTTATTCCTCTTGCCCTTAATAGAGAAACTGAAAGAAAGAACTTGTGTTTTGAAGATTCAGTCTACAATCTATTAGCTTTTGCATATAGACAACATGGTAGGAAAGTGATTTTTATTCAGCGCCTGTTTAAATTTTCAATTGTTTTTCTTTACCAATAATCAGTAATTGTTTCCTCAAAGATTTTGGACACAAATTTAAGTCGTTAAAGGTTATTAGGATGCTATTTCTCTGTAATTTTAGCTTGCTTTCTCTTGCTTTATGTGAACAGTAAGTAAATTGTGCTACATTTTAAATATTAATGCAGATAATTATGCATTTAGTAATAAGTATATGCTATTGTAAATGAAAATGCATGACTTCCATGCAACAGGTATCTAATTTCGTCTTGTGGTCTTTGGGGTTTTCTTTTTCTTGTTCTTTTCCTTTGCTTGGGTTCAGAATTTGTTACAAATCGGTTGAAAATGTGGATTATGTATCCAAGGCTAACAGTAAGCACAGTTGCTGCCTCACACTGTTACCATGGTGCATCTCTGCCTTCTTGCTGTTAACTCTAGGCAGAAGGGTTCATTTGTGATGGCTTTTTTTTAACAGTCATACTTCATAAATGCTTTCATAAATATTTAGTTTAAATAGTTTGCTGTTTAGCAGAAAACCTTCAGGGAATAATCCACAGTTGCAATGTTGTTGGCATCATAATGCTCAAAGTTTAGTGTGTTTTTAATAAAAATTAATAGGCATTAACATTTTTATATAAATATATGTACTATGTGTAATAATTATTTATGTCATTATTTATTTTCCTTATGATTTGTTAGTTTTGGGGGCTGGAAGGATGTGATGCTGTAGTGAAGAACAGCTATATGACTAGCTAATCCCGACAAAGTAGTTGAACATAGTTGATATAAGAGGTGTATTTCTAAAACAGACTGCTCATTTTTAACCTGGTTACAGAGATGTGGTGTTACTATGTGCAGGCTTTATTAGCACGCAAGGGAGGTATCATGGCTTCTTTGTATAGCATGCATCAGCAAGATGGGACTATGACCCTTGACCTCTCACTAGAGATTAACAAGAAACTTCAGGCTGTCCTAGAGGACACCCTTCTCAAGAACATGACACTTAAAGTAAGAGTTCACTAATGTATGTGTATGAATAAAATTGCAGTGAAAATGTATTCCACTTTATATTTGGGCAGGGAATCTTGGAAGAAGGTTGAATAGATGTTATGAAGTTGCTTTGTATAGTTTTCTTGTTGAGCTTTGAAGAGGATGGGATAGCCAAAGCATTTGCATATGATTGTAAAAGGAATCAATCACAAATGATTGCTAGCATATTGAATATACTCCATTACATGACAAATTAGTGAATGCTGCTTTTTTGTTATTATTTGCAGGAAAATTTGGATACTTTAGGAACAGAAATTGCACGTCTCTCACAGGAGAACAGACGACTACAATTGCACCTTCAAGGGCTTTCTGATCATGGATGAAATCAGGCATCCTGCACCACTCTCACCCTACATTCCATGCAGTGACCACTGTTCAGGGGCAGCTGTATCCTAAGAGCAAAGCTCTTGGATCTCAAGATGTGGCTGTTTCTAGATCACTGTTTCATTCTATGGCTGTGATATGTATTGCTGTGAAAATCCTTTTGTGTACATATTTGCATGTTTGATGGCGGTTTCAGTCATGTTTTGTTTCATGGAGTGTGCAATATTCTTTTGTTCAGGCAGGATGAATTTGCTGTATTATTAAAGGCTTCCTTCATGGATTATAATGTACACTTTGGCAGAGTTTTATCATTTTGAAGTTAAGCTAAATTGATTAAAAAATGACTTTTAAAATTATATTGAGTTGACAAATTTTTTCAATATTGATAATGTGCATGCTACAAGATTTAAATAATGCGCTTGATTTATAAGGACTGGGGATTTCATTTTGTCCTAGGACCTTTAGGAAACTTTCTAACAAGAAAAAAATAAAGTCTCTAAGCTCTTGTGCAAGAATGCTCAGAGAATCACTCGTGTGAAGTGCATGTTACCTGTATGTTGATATCAACAACATGCAGTTATTTCGTGGCAATTTACACCTCATTCTTTTTTGAATAGCAGCATGCCAACTTAAAGCCGTGTCCTTTTTTTTTTTTTTTACTTTAGGTTAGGATATGCTGGATGACAAAGGTCCTAACAGTTACATTATCCCTGAAAAATATTTGTAAGGGTACATTCACCAAAGATTAGCCTTTTTTTTTTTTTTCAATATGGAATGGCAGGGTGTATGCAAAGGAGGAAGTTTTTGTTTTGGCAGTGGAAAAGGTAGGGGCAGAAAAGTCAGCTAGGGGAAAAGAACAGTATTATTTTGCCTCAGATCTTCCAGTTGCAAGCTTTGGGATTTACGAACATCAATGCAAGATGTATGCATGAGTAACTTTTTCAGCCCTGGACTTGTCAGAAAACATATTCATTTTGTTTTTTTATACTGTTTAAACAATATTTGCACATAAAAAAACACAACTTGTTTTCACAAATAAGCCTTATACTGTACCATGCTGGTGGCAGTACTTGACAGAATGTGAGGAGGGTCACTACAGAGACCATACATTCATTTAAGGTAAAGTAAGGTCATGTGGCAGCTAAACCCAGTTAGTGTTAAGTAACTGAAGCATTCTATACCATAGCTAAGCCATTCTAGTGGATTAAAGATACCTGATGGCACCAGATCATGCAATAAGATTTTTAAAAAAAAAATTAAAGAAAAAGTCTCATATAAGCTTAGAATCCTCAGGAGCATTATTCATGATAACTTTCTTGACAAAGATCTTGGCTGTTGCTGTTAATTTATTTAGTGCTCTGCTGTCTCAAAACTCTGCATGTGATGTAATTTTTGACAAGTGATATGTACTTAGCAACCAGATTGCATTGTGTCATATTCTTTGTAACCCTCCAGTTAAATGTCCAGGGATGGTAATAAGGCTAAACACACAGCTTGGAACTCAGGCAAGGCAGCTGTGTAACGGTTGCTCCTGCCATGTCTGGAGGCAGCAACTGTATGGAAGCTTCATTCGACACTTAGCAAATAAGGCTTAGAAAGATGAAATCAAACTTGGTATATATGTTGGATGTTCACCAAACCAACAATGTGGTCACGATGCTAGCATAAGGTGATGGACCCATAGCAAACAAGTATCTTCAGTGCTCAGCGTTCTGTGTTGACAGGGAGAGATGATGCTCCTTTATATTAATGATACTGTTGTTGGTATGAAGCAGAAGACAAATGTATTAAGTAATCTCTGTAAAGAGATAAAGCTGGAATGAAAGACCTCTTGTATTGGTAGTGTATTATGGGTTATTAATATTAAAAGAGCTGGACATCACCTGTTGTTGCAGATAATGTGAATATTTCTTGTGCCCATGTGTACAGCATATAGAAAAATAATTGTAGCCAGTAGGCCTCAAACTCACACTTGTTGGACAATATAAGTAAGAATATTTGCTGAACCTCGAACTGTCACTAACTTATGCCCTGGTTATTAAGTTTCACTGCGGAGACTTTCCTATAGATTTGATTTTATATGTATGCATGAAAGGTGCTAGTGATGACATTGTGCAATCAGTAAATCTGGATATTTGTATTCAAGTGTTATGTAGTTGTTTGTATGGCCTGTGTTCAGTATTTTACTAAAATATATAGGCATGTTTGTAACTAATTATCCATATGTTTAAATCCACCCATGTTAAAATCAGCCATAAAAGCAATTCTTAATTTCAAGAAAATCACCTATCACCACTTCAGCTTTAATTTTCTTGGCTACATTAAGAAATGTCTGCGAGCAATGAATTGTCAAGAAATTGTAGTGGCTTGGGATTTTTATATAAATCCACTATTTTGTGTGGGGCTTTCCGTGTGATATGAGATAAGGGCTGCGAAAAAAATTGTTTTTCAAGTTCTTACAGTAACCATCCTGGCTATATTTTGTTTTACTAGCTAATGGGTCTTGCTTCAAGCCATGTTTCCTACACACTTCGTAAGTGGGATTCATCTTTCTGGATATTAAAGATCCAGTCTTGTGAATTGAGTGCTGAAAATTCAGCATATTTTTGCAATTAAGTGTATTGTCAGATAGAATGTGATGCAAATCCTCAAAACAACTTGCCATCTTCAAACTGTAGCTTTCAGCATCCGCTTACCAAACCTGGTGTGGTCTGAACCAATGTTGAATATTGCAAACTGGTGTATAGTCTGATTTGGGGGGTGGATTTGTATGTGTGTGCATGCATGTGCACTTGTATGTCAGTGCACACATGTATTAAGGAGAGTTGATTCTGCCACCTTGTGATGTGTTCAGCATGAAGATTTAAGCTCCAACAACAATTGTAGATCTTTCATGGCAGTCAAGAAGTCTTGGTTGGCTATAAATTTTGTTTTAAGGCTTAGTCATTCGTAATAAGCAAAGAGTTTGAAAAGACAAGCCATAAGTGGAGATCAACTGTTGTATATATAAAATAAATTGCAATGTATGATGAACAGTGTGATTTCACAAGTTGTGATATGTTCCATGTTAACAATTTTGCACAAAAGGCATTCTAAAGGTGAAATAAATTTGGGAGAAGATGCATAGATTTTTTTTCTTTTAAGTTACATTTTATTGAATATTGGGAGAGGGGTGTAGGAGAATGAGGCTGTTGTTTCACTAGAAATTTTCAACACAATTATTTTTAGCTGTGTAGTTCATATTTTCATGGTGGAAATTTATACTTATAATTTATACTTATTCATGACGTGTACTCTTGCAGTGTTCACCTATTTCCTAATAATGTAAACATGGACAATAACACATTGCTTTGGTTGTCTGGGATTTTGTTTTCAGAATGTAGTTAACTGTTCAAGAGGAAATCGCATAAGAAGACAACTGAGATTCAGCCTAATACTCGTTTTTACATCTTGGTCTCTTGTAAGACACACAAGTCCAACTGAGTGAAGAACTCTGTGTGTCTAGGAGATTCAAAGGAGGACAGATCTACAGTGAACAGGCGTATTTAACATAATTTTAAGTTGTAGTTGGGGTTATTCTTTTATTTTAAATGTTGCTAACATCATTGTCTTCGTAATCAGAATATATGCACTACTGAACGATACTTGCTTAAGTATGTTTGACCAGTGAAAATACAGCTGAAATGAATATTAAAATGGTTTTGTGTCATGAGGCATGCTGTGCGTGGAGTACATCATTTCATCACCAAAAGGCATTCAAGTGTCTTGTCAAAATATTGATGTATGATGATGGTTAACATGCTTATGTTAGGTGATAACCAGAACATGCTGATTTATCATTAATACCCATTAGCTTCAGAAACAGAGCCAGTTTCCTCTTGCTTCAGAGTCCAATTTACCTTTACATCAATGTTAGCACTCTACCTCTGATATCCATGTATCCAAGAGAAAAAAATTATGTGACCGAAAAAGAATGAGGTGCTGGGAAGAAATCCAGGGCAGGTGCCTATTAAATCCTCCTTGAAGCTTACAGCACCAAAAATAATCTGAGATGGGAAACTAAATTCACATGGTTATAGGGCCTGATCCTATGCAGAGGGTAATCTTTTGATGCTGCTTTAAATTTTTTTTTGAGAGGTGGGAAACTGGTGTTTTAGGCCAAGCAAGCAACCAAGGCTATATCAGGGTTAGCCAGGCCTGTAAATAGATGCCACATACAGAGAACAGCGTGCCCGAGACGAGAGCTGAACCCAGGACAGCCAACCCTCAGTGTATTGCTGACAAGCGCTAACCGTTGCGCTACCAGACCCCCCTACCCCTTTCCAGATGCTAATAAAAAAAAAGCACGAGTTGAACACACCTAGGTTTTAGTCATAACCTCTATTAAGAATTTAGAACTTTGGCTCTTTAAAGTTTCACCTCATTTATTCAAAAAGGATAAATGTTACCTTACTGCATTCATTCTAAATTGTTTCTGCGAAAAGATCAAAACTTCTTCAAACAAGCTTTAATCTTGTTTCATTATTGTCAATAACATTTTATAAGTAGCTATTTTACAGAAGTTTTGATTAAATAGCTTCAGTGTTATCTGCACTTTAAAATTTATAAAATTCGAAATGTAATTTAAAATATTTAATGCTTTATTTTACCAGACTTTAAAAATAAAGAAACTAACATTCACCTCAGAACTCTTTCTTTGCCCACTCATAAAAATATTAAGCATCTAGCAAAATGACATTTTTTTGCATATCATAGACACTCGTCCTTCTGTGTACAACTTTGAATGATCAAATTTACCATGCCCACATACAGCATATGTAATGCTCACACATGCAGTTTCACATCTACCCAAGTACATTTATAGTATTTCAAGGGGATCTTTTCTGCCTTAATGCACTTCTTTTGTTCACAAATGACACATATTCACAATGAATACAGATTAGATTTCCCTGTGCTGTACAAAATAAACTGTTAAAATTATACTTTTACGTAGATGTTTGCATTTCTTGTATTCTGAGGGAAGTTTCCTGTGTAACTAAACTTTCCATCGCTGATACCAGCTCTACACACCTGGAAAACCAAATAAAAAGTAAACTAAAACAATTATGCAAATTAGAGTTTTTTTACAGAAAGAACATTTTCAGGCCAACTGCCGTTAAGCTGAAACCATTCTTTCCCATCTTGTTAAATGCGAATTTGAAAAATTATTAATTAAGCAAAAACAATTTTATTTCAAAAAGAGGAACCCCTCAGAGGTATAGCAGTTTGCATTCTTATGACAGAAAGATACTGAAGGATATAAGAACACCATGAACATACTTAAGTACATCACTGCGCTGAGTTTCTGTGGCCTTCTGAATGTCTTGGAAAATGCTTGCCACGTTTTGCACTGCAGATGAGTCCTTGCACATTGATGCAATACTTCCCAGAAGCTCTTCTGTCTCCAGGAGAAGGTTTGCTAGTTCAGCTGCAGAATGATAAAAAATAATGTTTTTTGCAAGTAAGCAATAACAAAGTCATGAAACTAAGCATCATTTGTGCCTGATCTGTACAACCCATGGCAAGTTAATGTCTATTAAGCTGCAAAACGTTTTTTGTTTACCATGCATAAGTCTCTATATGACAGTATTTCCCAAAATCTGAGAAAGACCAGATTTATTTTATTTACTATTTTAGATAAAGGCCTGTAAACACCAAAATGGTCGACAAGACTGACAGAAGGAATGGACATAAATATGCTTATGTTAACAGACAGTATAATGTCAAGCTGAATCAATTGAAGAGTTAGGACAATATGTTATCAAGGCTATACTCAATTAGAGCTAAGAACACATTATCAATACTACAATCAATCGGAGAGTAAGGACCCCATGTTATCAACGCTACAATCAGTTGGAAAGAAAGGACCATATGTTATCAAGGTGACAGTTGGTGCTAAGACCCTATGCTATCAAGGGTTGCATAGTGTGCCTCAACAACAACAACAAAATCAATTTTTTCCAATATATAACAGTGTAATTTACAAGATTTCCACATTATTAAGGATACTGAGATACAAATATGAACAATGCGTTTATAACATCCTGGGATGACAGCACTGAGCTAGACAACGAGTGGCATAAACACAAAGGTTTGAGAGTTACCTTCGTATTGTTCCTCGCTGGATGGAATGAGGATTCCACGGGTTTCTATTTGGTGTCGAGTTGTATCCAGGGCTGTAGAAAAAATTCTGTACTCCTTCTGTTGAGCTGGCAACAACCGCACCACTGACTCCAAGCCTCCTTGCTACAGTTAAAATTTAAAATTACTGTTTAAAAGTAACCTTTCTTAACAATATATTAGTTTTATGAGATGTAAAAACATTATGGAACAGATAGCAAACAGGGCAGGGCATTTTGACTTAGGTGCTGGTTCTCAAGGAAATGACATTTTTAATTCTTTTATTGATACTTTACCCGATGACGTGACCAAAGGAGTTACTTTACTTCCCTCTACATTAGCCACAGAGTTCCCTCCCCT
Source organism: Pomacea canaliculata (assembly GCF_003073045.1). NCBI lineage: Eukaryota > Metazoa > Mollusca > Gastropoda > Architaenioglossa > Ampullariidae > Pomacea > Pomacea canaliculata. The sequence goes on along the minus strand of NC_037594.1, from coordinate 11,805,837 downwards.
GTTAACTCAAAAGGAAGTGTAGCCTTTTTGGCAAGTTACCTCCTTAACATACTCCCATGGCATCACCTTAAAAGGTCCCCCCTCCCTGGTCAGCTATGCCCAGTTCTATTATACAATCTTAAAAGCCCCCTGTCAGCTTATGGCCAATTCTACAGTCTAAAAAGTCAAGGGGATGAGAGAAGAAATCCCAGTCATGTCATTTTCTGAGAAGGAAAATTTACTCAAGTTTTTGTTTCTTCCTCAACTTACCCTGATGACATGACCACAGGAGAATAGAGAATATGTAGAGAGCTGAGGCCTTAAACAACCACTGAGACTAAGCCTGACAAATTGTCTGGTGACCATGGGGCTGCCCATTTAACAGAGACAGATCCCAAGGCAGAGAAAAACAGTTGTAAACACTGCCCAGTATCCTTATGTCCATCTGCATTCTAGAAAATTAATTTTATGGACCAGGATGAGATGAGGAAAGGAAAGTGGACATTATTGATCTTCAGTTGTAATTCCAGCGATGGAGAATGCAGGCAGCTGATGTTGGTCAGTGGTTGGAAAAGTGGACGTCCAGAAAAAGTCCACTGTTTTAGGAACTGTTCAACTGCCTCTTCATGACCTCTATTTTTCTTGAAAATTACATCATCCAAATGACACACACAGTCAAAGATGTAAGAAGCAAGACACCCCTCATACACGAAACAATGAAAGACCTATTAAAACTCATGAGTTAGAGTGTTGGCCTCAAAGTGACTTTACCAAAGAAAGCCTCAGAGAAAGGTGTCGTAAGTTCCTCTTCAAGTATCCAAACCTAGGTGTTGATATTACTAGTGCAGATATAGCAAAGATTTTTTTTTCCCCTAAATTTCCTGGGGACAACAGAGAATCCAGCAAAGGCTGTGCATCAGTCACCAAGGTTCTCAGTGTAGCATAAGTAGAACCAAATAATGTGACCATAAAGGGGGCTACCATCTCAAGTGATCAAAGTGAATGTATGAAGCTTCTACATATTTATCACCTGGCAGCATGCTGGCAATGCTCCCAGTGCCTTGTCCAAGGCAACTGCATGAAGCACCTGTCTTCTGCATACTTTGCCAGTCAACAGATTGGTCACATTATCCCATGCACCCTACGTGGCCGAGGCAACTGTATAGCATTTACCTGGAACAGCTTGATAAACTCGATTACTAGTGAAGGCTGTCCTTGCAGCAAAGCTCTAACGACCAGGCAGATTAAAGCTTGCTTTCTTTTGAGGTCATTCTTAGCGAGGGAAGGAACTTAATGGCTGACATTTTAATGGGTAGTAGAGTAGCCTTTATTGTAATGTCATCAGGTAAAATTTAAGAAGTTAGCTTATTCATGAAAGACTGAAGAAAACAGCATTCTTGACAAGTGAACACAACTCTAGCTGCTTAAAGTACCTGTGCCTCTAGCAGATCGTAAACTTGATTCAGGTGCTGCAATCTTGGCAGTTCTTTCTCAAGCTCTGCAGCCTCCATCTGCTTCACATCCATCAAGTTACACAGCTGTGAAAGCTGTTTCTGGAAATAGCAATATTCAGTCAATAAATCTATTAGTGTTAAATCAAATTTCCTTCCCTCTTTATAACCTGTGCTTGTTATTCCCTGAAATCAACATGAAGTAATTTTTCAAGTTCTTTTACTATACCATACTTGAATTATCATGCATTATTTATTTTGAAAAACTGTACTTCTTTAATAAATGCTTAGAAACAACAGACCTTCAATTACTTTCAAAACTTCTTTAATAAATGCTTAGAAACAACAGACCTTCAATTACTTTCAAAAATATAACTGCAACAGGCCTATGACAAACATATTTCCCTCCACTTATGATACAAACTAGTCAAAGCTTTTGACTAGGAAGTGTACTGACCATGGCCTCTTTCTGCACATCTGCCTGGCATTTCTGTGCCAGAGAGGACAAGTAATGGACCTGAAGGTAGTGTGAATACTCCTGGTCACAAGTCTGTTGCAGAAGAGTTAGATCCTGAAAAAAAAAAATGCATTCGTCTCACTAAAACCCCAACATCATGACTGTGAATGTAAGTTTTAAAATCTAGTTTTTATAAATTATTTGTTTTTGTCATAAACAGGAGGAGGTTATTTGAAAATAACTTTGCAAATTAACTATCCTATAATGATTTAAACCCAGTCCTTTGGATAAAAATAACCACTTACTTTCTGGAAAGTCTATAGACGAATATTCTGCATATGAGATAAATTTTGAAAAAGAATACACACTATATCAGTTAAGAGAGCAATGCCAGGCAATAATGCTGCTTTTTTTCAGTATGTCAGACTTCCATCACCAAATCTATAGTTAGGAAGACATCACACACAAACAACTCATCTTTGTGTTCTTGACAAAATGTGAAAACTTACTTTGCCACGATGATATTGGCCAACCTGTTGCAGAGATGTGTAGCCAGCACCAACAGGTCCTCCTAGCACACTGGCATCTGTATAATAAAGTTAACTCACTCAATACAGACAAAAACAAACAAACAACAAGCAAACAAACAAACAAAACCCAAGCAATTCATTGCTTGGAACTGTAGTGGAGGCATTAAGTACAATGTGTTCCAATATTTACACCTTTTAACCTACAATAAAGACAGTTATCATTGACACACTGTTTTAAAAAGCAATTTTTAAACATTTCAATGATATGATATGCTAGAAGTATAATTTTTTTCCTTCTACAAAATTAAAATCCATGTCAAATGGAGGAACCAGCAACTGCCTCAAACAAGGCACTTAACCAACTGACTTATTGCCTACTTTCAAATATAAAATACATGATTACTAGTTCAGCTTCCTAAGGGAAGTAATTAGAACAATTCCTAAAGGCACCAACAGATTCTTCCTTATTTATTCATTCATTTACACAAGGTGACACTATCCTGTTCACATTATGGTTTCAGTATGAGTTTTGCTTCTTCATACTCTGCTTTTCTTTAAAGTCATGGGCAAACACATGCTCACAACAAAACAAGCAGAGTGCTATTTAGTAAATATGGCCATTTCTTCAAAAGATATTTCATCTAGCATGTCTTTTACAAAATACAATATAAAGAAACAAAACTTATTTCTTGTTGCATGCTTATACTTTACAATTTTGTTTAACTTTATAAATTTATTTGTAATTCTTTCTCTTTTTATATATCTGTATATTTTTTTTCAAACTAGCATTCAACTCCCAATGCCAACTGAAAAAGTCACTGGTCATTTTGCCCCACAGCAATTTGTCCCAGTGTTGTCCATTTCATCCCAGGTAGGACCATTTCGTCCCAAGACCAAAAATTCAAATCACCCGAAGCCTAAAAGACGAATCAATCATCAACGAAACAAGTAGCTATTAACATTGAATATACAAGTTCACAATAAAATGATGACAATTTTTTAAAAAAGATTGTTTAAAGAGAAAAATAATTTTTATTTGCCATTGTAAGATATGTTTTCTGTATGTGTATTGCCAAGCAACCATTTTTTTGTTATTTAGTAAAACTTATAAGCAGGGCTTGCCTATCTATAATGTTTGAACAAGGTATTTTTGGTAAAATTTGATGTTAACAGCTACTTGTTTCATCAGAGAACAATTCTCCTTATGGGCTTATGATGATTTCACTTCGGTCTTGGGACAATATGGACATTGCTGGGACAAACAGACTTATGCTGTGGGGTGTTCTCAAGTGTTCTACTCTGTTTAAAACTGTTCCACTACGAGCTGAACTCCTACCCAAATGCCAATTTCTGAAGGATGCAAATATGTTACCTCTAAAGGTTTATATACAGTTTAGGCTGACAGACATTTAAAATTTTTTGTTTACTCAAGAGCACTCGATATTTAAAGGAAGGATTTGCCACATTCAAAAACAATAATTTTCTACAGTTATGTTATTGAACATCTATTTCTGCATGTCACTTGGAAATGAGTTAAAAAGGATGCCATCTCCAATTTGCATATTAATGCAAAAACTAAAATGGCTTCAGCTCACCTGCCATTGAAACACTGGAGAGGTCAACGCTGATAGCAGAGTAATCACAAGTGTTTAGCACAACAGGTGCCCCTCCATGAGTAGGTGTAGAAGTTTTTTCTTGCCTAGCCATTTTGTCAGCACCATTAGAAGAGGAAGCAAACTCATTCTGTGGTTTCTTGCTCTTTGCTGTAAAGCTGGCCTTGGCCACATAGCTACCTCCAGTTGAGTTGAGTGGCCTTTGCAACACTTTCTGAAACAAGTGCTTGAAACTCAGTTTCTATGTCTTAGTTGCTTAGGTAATGAAAGTGAATATTTGTGTTCAGAACATTTTGAAATTTGAGTTAAGAAAATTTCTCTTGTACGTTGCTCATTGTATCTGTGTCACACTTCAGCTTTCCTTTAGTACTAGCTGCATCAATAAACTACTCCCTTTTCTTTCACAAGTACGATCATAACACTGAATAGGTTATGCTATCATTTCTGAATGGAGCTGGTTCCCTTAACAAATTAAAACAATGATAGTCAAACTACATGACAAGTAAAGATGACAGCAGAGAAAATGAGATAAAATCCTCACCATCCTGGGGCTTAGCTAAATGACAATGGCAGTCTGCTACCAAACAAAACAAAAAAACAAAAACAAAAACAAAAAAAAAGGGACCTAAGGCTACATGCATGACCAGTGTCTTAAGAGATAAACAACAAAATCAGTTCCATATTACGTGCAAATGATTCTGAAAGTGACTGGTGCAAAAGTTTAGGAATTTTCACTGCCAATATGACAGACACTTTGATGACCATTTTTGCATACTTTGTGTACAACATTCTTCTTAAGTCCATTGGATATACCTAATTTCATCTGAATTTACAAGTACTGTCAGGATTGATTAAGGAATATAAGGAAGTCTGCAAAGTTGACTTTTAATATAACTGTGATTTATGCTATCGGGATTTTTTTTCCAAAACATTTTGTGCATATTAGTCTAGCTTCTCAAGTGGCCCTGAGAATGTGATCTTGAGAACAAGTGTTAACTTTAGATGGTCATTATAAGATTAGGGATTCCCTCATCAAATAGCGAAAAGAACGAGCAACATTAAAATAAATTCTTTAATCAAAGCAGTAGTCATGATCAAAAGATGATATACAATCTTTTATGGAAATGTATGGAGTTAAAATGTATGATAAATAAAATTGTGTAAGAAGTAACAAAGATAAATAAGGAAATCTATAGCACTGACAATCAGGAAGTGGAAAAGCGCAAAACTAAAATATTTGAAAAAAGAAGGTTTAGGGAATATTTCACATTGTGCTGTCCATATACATGCTTGTCTCATTAACTGTTCTTTTGGGTCTCAGCTTTTCATAAGAATGTAGACTGGTTAGTTGATTTTGCAGGAAAGTGCTTTCACCTAGAAGTAATTTTGCACTAAGAGGGAAAGAGGAGATAACCAGAGTAACTAGAGAAAACATCAGGTGGCTGGCTATGTGAGCAGGTGTCACATACATTGTCCCATGATGAGATCTGAACCCAGGGCCACTCACTGTGGTGACAAGTGTTTTAACCATTTCACTACTAGGAACCTTCACAAGAATGTATCATCCATCCTTCTTTTTTTTTGTGTTCACTCTTCTTTGATGATCTTGGTATTTATATTTTGTGAAGCAAGTGCTACCTGCAGTGTTCTCTGTACCATGCTATGTCAACATAGTGATATTTCATGGATTCACTGCTGTAGTTTAGCCATTTATTGAATCCTAGGGATATTTGGATGTCTGTGTGTGTATATATATCAAGAAGCAGCTTGCAATGATTGTGGGTCACAAACTGCCACAATTTACCAAGGTAAATGTTGATTCACTTTGTTGAATCAGTAACTGAAAAACTGAAGAACAGCAGCAAACTGACCTTTTCTGGACCAGCTGAGGCAGACTTCTTCTTTAAACCAGCACTTTGCAAGTAACGGGAAGCCACAATCCTCTCTCCTGCAGCAAACAACTGTTTAAAGAAATCTTTCCGTTTAAAGTGAATAGATCTAAAAGATAATGTTGAATTTTACATCATTTAATTGCTCTTCCTTGTTTATATTTTCACTCTTTTTTTAAAAGGTATGCCTAAGTCTGCATATAAATTGGCTTACTCAAAACAGTCTACTTAGCAGCACGACCTCCCAAAACGTAATTTCCCAGGAACACTTTTTAAGCTTATCTGACTGGGTGAAAGCAATAAACATTTACCAAGTATACATTTTGGCAAAGAAAACATATCTGCCACCACCACAACTCCAATCCCCTCAAAGGAAAGGAAACACATGCAGTTAGCTGGACCCTTATAAATAAATCTGTGTGGTTGTGTGTGTGTGAGAGAGATATTTATGAAAAAACACACTCTTGTCCAGATTTGACAGAAGTACTCCTTTTATTTCTGGAAAGGTCGTATGTTTTATTTGGTTAAGGTATTGTTCTCCAGAATATCTTCATTTTAATATTTATTTTACCACTAATCGGACATTAAAAACTTTGGTACACAGTGCAGACTTTGACAACACCATTTCAAAAGGCACACTTAGAGTGTGAGAGTGCACACAAGAGAGTTCCATGACAGGCAGCAACATGTCATTCATTCCCCTTGACTCCCTTGTTGCCTTTTGATGTAGTTCACTCAGCACGACAGTGTCAGGAGAAGGGGTACCACTCAAGCAATGCAGCTCATTTTTGTAGCATAAACCTAAATTAAACCTACCCTTCTTTTTCTTGCCAGAACCTGGAGCCAATTTCTGGCTGTCATTAGATGTCTTCAATCTGTAAAGGAGAAGAAAAGCTAAACTTTTTCTCTGCATGAATAAATAAAATGATCACAAATAAATGACCTTAGTTTTTCTTTTTTCAAAATTTTGTATTTAATCCAGTGACCAAATCAACAGAGCAGCAACTTCACAAAACTTTCTGCTGATATAAAAGAAAGTTTTTTTTAGGGTTTTTGTTAATTTCATAAACTAAAAGTTCTTAACTGAATTTTCATATCATTTTAAAAAGTTTTTAACCTGTTTTTATTCTGTGGAACATATTCAAACAGTGAGCATGAGTCACTATCACTTGCAGCATTTACTGGAATGACGGATCTTCCCAAGCCTGGTTTTTCTGCATTCACAAGGACTTTCCCTGATGCTAAAGACATTGGCTGCTCCAGATGAGGGACATGTACTTTCTTGGCAGAGCCTGTATTTTCTTGTCTTGTGATTCGGGAAACCATCGTATCAATCTCTTCACTTGATTTCATACCTTCTTGCTGTAAACTTTCTGTGCTTCCTGTATGAGAAGAAAAAAAATCAAAATGAGTTTCAAGAAAGTTCTCTTCCTCTTCAAGCATCAAGAATTTGTCATTAAAGTTCTTTTGGTCAAAATGCAAGACAAAGGATCATGTCCACACATTTTTTATGTGTGTGTGTGTGCATTTTTAGCATTTAAAATGGTCTTCATGAACTTTGTGTCCATGTTGTCTTACAGAAGAGATCTAATAGCATGAATTTAAATATCGCCAGGTGACAGCCAATTTCATTCTACAAAGTTCATTTTTACTTTGCCCTTGTTGGGACTTCCATTAAAGTAGAATATACAATAGACACCTAATACTGAGTGTTTTTTTTAAAAACCTAACTTATTGACTATGTCACCAGTATAAACACCGTTCAGTTGATTCACTATTTAATTTCAGTCCTAAAAATCAGAATCTCCCCCAATCCAATCACCAGAAAAAAAAACATAATTTGACACTGGTTATGACCCATAAGTGATATTAATAATAAACCTGAAAACTATTTGCATAAAGTCTTTAGTTTAAACAATAAGGATAACATGTGCCATCCTTGGTAAAAACTGTTCCCTACTTTATACACTGCTAAAACAGATGCAGGCAGTTACTAGAAATTAAAATATCGACAAACCTGGCACTCTTTTGTCATTTCCTCTAAGAGGTGAGATAACAGGCTGTGTTCTTACAGAAGCATGCTTATTTCCCACTCTAGGTACTGGAGTGACCTGGACTTTCCAATGGCTGAATCCTTCTTTTCATCAATGCTGTAACATCCAATTTCCGTAATCAGCACAAACACATCAAAATTATTCTTCTGTCTTTGAAAATGCAGAACATTATTTTTGTTTTTGACCATTTCATATTAATGTATGCTTCCTGCCATTTACAAGACACTAGATACAATGTTTGCTGTATTTTGCACTGATCTAATTTTACAGCTTTATATCGTACAAGTTCATGAATAGAATGTCACATCAAAATTGAGAAGTGAACAATAAAACAAAACTATTACAGATAATTAAGTCTAAAACAATAAATCTTGTTTCTGATTTTACAGATTCACTCATTTGACAAGTCAATCATTTGGCATTTGTTTGTTAATACACAAATTTGGCTGTACGTCTCCCCGTCTCTATTCGCTTGGGAGTTCTCCAAATTTCTGTACTTTGTCCTATCCTTTTTATCATGTACACTAAACCACTTACTACTCTAATTCAGTCTCACTCTATATCCAATCAGTACTTTGCTAATGACACTCAGCTGTATACAAGTTGTTTTTCTCAGGCACACGCTGATATCCAGAGCATCCAAAATTGTATTTCTGATATTAGACTGTGGATGACCCAACAAGTTAAAAAAACACTAAAGATGAAAAAACTTAAGCCTTTATTTTTTTCCAAAGAGACCAAGAGTTTACCCTCCACTGCCTGTCTCTGTTCGGGTAGGCGATGCTGATGTTCCTTTTTTTGACTTCAACACGTAACTTAGGTTACATAATGCCTGCTGCTATGTCTCTTAATAAGCATGTTTCTCACATCTGTCATTTTGCATACTATGAGCTCCAGATCAGCTCCATTTGCTATACTCTGTCCATAGAAACCACCAAAATTCTTATCTGCTCATTTGTTCTGTCTAAACTAGACTACTGCAACTCTTCTTGCTGGCTGTCCACAGTACCTCACAAACTCCCGAAAGTCCAGAATTCAGCTGCTCGTCTCATTTTCCGGACTTGCAAATCTGAACATTCACTTCTTCCCTCACTTCATTGGCTACCAGTTAAAGCTAGAATAGACTACAAGCTCTCAACTCTATACAATGCATTCTTTGAAGGCTACTACTTTACTGAAATCTTGTCTGTCCACACTCCTGCTCAAAACCTTCACTCCTCATCAGACTCCTGCATTCTATCCCTCCCTCCCACAAAGACAGTCACACACAGACGTTCTACCTCTGTGAACTGGAACTCTCTCTCCCATCACATTCGTCACTCTGACTCCAAAGCTACATTAAAACGTTTTCTGAAAACATATCCAACTACTATCCCTGAATTACTATTCTTAACTCCCTTCCAATACTGTCAGTCATGTTAACCATCATGTAACAACTGTATCTTACACTGTTTATAGTACATATATCCCTTCATACCTTCATCCATTGTTTTATGTTCTACTCATGTACTTTATCCTTGTCGTTCAGTGTGCCTCTACATACTTCACCATCTACTGTGTTGTTTTTCATTTATCATTACTGGTGCTGCGCAGAGAGTGCAATTTATCTTGGTTGTGATGGCACAGATTACAAGTACACATTATTATATTATAGGTATATTTGTATGATTGTATACTTTCACATCTGTACAGTAAATCTTCAGAAGTGAAAGACCATAGCTTCACAATACTCTAACTGAAAAGAGTTGATGTCCACAACAAACTTTGAAAGGCTCTGTTTGCTGAAGGATTGTTGATTGTGACATATAACTTGAACAGGAGTCCTCTCGTAGCCAAGGACACACTCAACTTCAACCTGGTTTGGAGATGCGCATGCTGCAGAGGCATCTAGCACTACAACATGAGGTACATGATGTACTTCGGGTTGCGAATGAGGCAAGTGTTGGAACTCTCCATGGTCCACCTGTAGAAATATGTAAGTATTTAGAAAACACAAACTACATTTAAAGAATTTTAAGAATAACTTAAAAAAAAAAAATCCTCTTCTCAAACAAAAAATATTGAATTAAATACCTGAGTGACAAAATCTTCCTCACTATCAGAAAGATCTAGTTTTTCTGCAGGAGGACTAGGTCTAGGAGACTGATGTTCTGTTGCATGTGGTATAGTCCTGTCATAGAAACAGACAAAGAAGACACTGAAATGGCATCATCATCATAAACTAAAATGGTACTGCTGGGACTGACAGAGCTTGAATGGCCAGGCTCTCAGAAGACAGAAACTGATGAGGGCCATAGGCAGTGGGAAGGAAACCAGACATGAGCATTACGTGAGCTTATCCATAGAGAGTGAAGTAGTTGGAGATGTCATCAGCTGTACACCCATTTCCGGCAGGCTGATCTCAGCTGGCATCTCTGCCAGGCCTCACAAAGTTCTTCAATATCTAAATGGCAATATGTGCCACAAGACTCTAGAGGTCTGACTATTCTGTGCACCAGAACAGCACTAACTTAGTATAGGAAACAACAAGCAGAGAGTCTTGAGCTTGTTTGATGATACCATACTTATTTAAAGATTTACGACATCTCAACATTTCACTTTACACACAGGAGTTTCAGTTGCAATCATGTGGCCTATTTCTAATTTAAATAACATCTCAGATGCCAATTCATTACCTGCTATTAAAACAAACAAAAAAGATAACAGATATAGCTGAGAGCTGAGATACCAACAGAAAAGCAAGTTTTATGATATTTCATTACCTGCGAGGTGTGGCATTTAGATCATCTACAGCCACAGACTGGTGGTGAAAAGTGTCATGAACTATACCTGTAAAAGATCCACAAAATTTTCACAAACTAAGCATTGTACTTTTACTATGGTAACTTTTTCACCATGGCATTTAAGAACTGAACAGTGAAACTATTCCAATCAAATCTACTCAATGTTACTATGTTTCATTCAATGATTCATTGTATAGGTGACTATATGTATTTGATAGCTCTCACCTTGCTGCAGATGAGGTAAATTTGCTTCTTGTGGTGTGGGAGATGTAACCAAACGTCCTTGTGCAAGAGGACGCCTGAAAGACATAACAGAGAAAGTACGTCTTAAAAGTAATGCTTAGTTACATTCATTAGAGAAGAAATGAATAAAATATATGGAGAAGGTATGTAAACTTAATTTCTAAAGCTGCCTTGGCTTTATTTTAACAGAAATCTCTGCCTACATTTAGTAATTGAAAGGAAATCAACTACTGGTAAGGATAAATAAATTTTATATTCCTTTTGACTTGAAATAGATACAAAAGCATACGGACCATGAAACTGGATGATAAAATTTACTCTGGGATGTAAACTATAAATTGAGTGACTGAAAAAAGTTGTATAACTAAAGGTCAATCGACATAATAAAGCAGAGAGATAAAGTGAAAGAGAGAGAAAGAGAGTGTGTGTGTGCATGCATGTGTGAAACTTGCACAGACATACAATATTTGTATGATCCTCACCAAATGGCAGGAAAAATATTTTTGTTGACAGGAATGGCAAATGCTACATCTGACTGTTGCAATTGTACATTACAATATAAAACATGCTTATTGTTATTTGTTAATGTTTATTTGCAGAATTCTTGGATATTTTGGGTGGTTCCAAATGACTAATATTATGCAGAGCAAACCACATCGTAACTGTACCAAATACAACAAATTTTAACGGCATCCTAATTTTAGAGAGAAAGAAATAGGGCAAGGGAGAAGAGCAAGCGAGCGAGTTGGCTTTGCTCAAAACGTCGTGCCCAGTTGCCGATCGAGTACGAGCTGAAGGATACGTTATGGAAGGGATCTGAGGGTACAAGTGTTTCACTACGCCGACTGAAAAGAACTGATAGATCAAAAGTAGGCGATAAGATAAAGCTAAGCATTTAGCGGCAGAAATCAAGCCCGAGAAATCTGGATATCCCGATTAGAGCGAAAACTAAAAACCTTACAAAAAGAAGGAAGAAAATCGTTTGCGATCATGATTGGTAAACTGAAGCACGATAATATTAGCAAAGATGACTGCTATATATTTTTTCTTTGATCGTTACAATTTAAAAACATGATTAACTACTCCTTTTCGGTCCTGCTGCTAAGCGACAATGAATAAAGTAGAACATTAAGTGAAGGCCTGTTTTCACGATCACGGCAAACTTAGCTAAGATTTTTGCGAATTTTTTCAATATTATCACAGTATTTTTTAATTTAAATTGAAAGATTTGATGACTGGTTTGCAAAATGTGTCTCTAATGTGTCATCTTCGTGTATAGAAAACAATGTTTTAAGTGTTTATATGGTAACCATATGAAGCAGGTTAAAATGGATTTGGCAAGTTGGCATAGTTTGAAATGGGAAAAGTGTATTCATAAAATAGTTATATATATATCCAGATGTCATAGCATGGCGAGAAAATGTTATTGCTGACCTGTTTTTCTTTCTGCCAACATTTTGGTTCGATGCAGTAACGTAAAACATTCTCTTCGTCGCCATGTTTTAAAAATATTCCCGCGGAAAATATAAAATTTTGGAATTATAAACGACTTCGACAAAGAATACACTTGTTTTAAATATTAAACCTCTGTTGATTTTCAATATAAATATCAATAATAAAAATACTTCATGCATCCACGATTTTAAAACACAGAGAACCATAATTCATATTTTATAATTCAACCAAGGTTTTCCTCCACCTAGATGAATTTTTAAACTTCCGCTACGTTTTGTTTACGATTTGTATCTTCGCTCAACTCTTCTACAAGGTACTTAATTGTACCGAAAACGTAACCTATTTTTTCAAAGTTTTAGCAGACAATGAGTTTTAGTTTGTTAGCTACCGAGGGCTCTGAATGTCCAGAGTGTGGAGAAAAGGCTTTGGTAACGGAATATGTTGGGGGTTTTCCAAAGTCGGTGTGTTCAGATTGCGGTACGGTGCTTGACGAATCTGACTTGGATTATATTTATGCTAACGAAGAAGACAAGACAGGTGATTTTGCAGATGAAGTGTATGAAGAATCTATCGATGGACAAGACACCGAGCAAAATCCAATATCCAGTTCGTCTAAGCCGCCAAAGTATTCCTCTGTGACTGCAAATTCTGAAAAGGAAAAACCGTTAAATTATAATGGTTCTCAAGAAAACACAGCTTATTTACAGCAGGCTCCTCGTACATGTGAATCGTGTCATGGACGTAACCTAACACAAGAATTGATAAATGGAAATGAGCAGTTGATTTGCCGGGACTGTGGTTATTTCGTGGAAGAAGATAACTTTGTCTCAACTCGAGAAGTTGCTGTGATCGATGGACAAGGTGATACCACATACGGATGGGTTAGAGCACCAAAGCCGAAATTCACAGGTGAAGGTCGTCAGCCTCCAGAGGGTAAAACACTTGGAATCAAAGCCACAAATGTTGTTAGCAGAGCATTGAATCTGGATGCAGAGCTGACAGAACAAGCAGTGAAGCTGTATGAAAAAATTTATGAGACTGAGGGAGTCAAACGAGCAAGCATTTCCTTTAAGGAAGCGATTGGTGCCACCTGTGCATATTTTATAGCAAGAGAAAACGGTGTGCAGGTAACTTTTAAATTCTTGCAAAATCAATCTGGAATAAAGAACATAAAGCTACTAACCAAAGCACTTCGAACAGTGGAAAGTGAAAACAGTCAGAGTACATCATACCTACGTCTGGAATCCTTGGTGAGCCCTATCCTTGCAAATGCCTGTTTCAGTCCAGAATTTCAAGTCAAAGTTAGTCATCTGATTAGCATTTGTGAAAAAGGCTGGGTTACACAAGGGAGAAAACAGTCAAATATTATTGTGCCGGCTGCTTACATAGTATGGCAGGCAGGAGATGTCCCCAGGCGCTTTAAGAAATCTTTATCTGAATTTTGCACTGATTTCAAATTACATTATTTTACCAGAAATGCTTCTGAGACACTTCAGATAATTAGAAACCTTCTCATTACTCTGGCAAAACAGCTGCCATGGGTTAAGCCACCAATAGACAAACGAAAAATGCTGTTTCATATTGATGACATCATAAAATACCAGCGGACTGTGTTTAGCAAAGTAGAAGGTGAGAGAAATCTAAGCAAATCCACAGTTGGTGCATCTATACCAAATGAAAACTGTGTACATCAGTCTTTACCACCTCTACATCCTCCATCTATGAATCGTAAGATGGCAGAGATTGATCCTAAAGACCTAGAGATTTGTCTGCCACAGGGCATGACTCATGCAGATCTTGATAAACCTGAACTAGCAGAGTCAGAATTTGAGGAGGAACTTTCAGTGTATCTTTCAACAGAAGAAGAAGTTCAAGCAAAGAAGATATGTTTAGGTTTTAGTCACTGCAGAAAATGAGTTTTGAGTGGCACATGCTCACAAATCTGTCATTTTGCTACTTGAGCACTACTCTAGAGCAGGTTAGAGATGAACTACATAAAGCATGTGACCTTCTGAAATGATGGGGATGAGGCTGGTCTGCATGTAAACAAAAGACAGCTAGTGTGCCTTATTTTTCAGCCAACTTCTTAAAACTATGCCTCTTTGTGCAGGTTGCATGCATGTTGGGACACTTGTACTTCAGGCCATTCTTAATCAAGGACATTATCAAAGTGTTATACATTTGGGTTCCTCAAAGTCCCATTCTATTGGCAAACAATGTTTGGAGTTTGGATGATAATGAAAGTTTCAGTAATTCAAGCATTGGGTCCCAGACCATTAGTTTTCAGTGACCTTCATGCACAACTTTGCCAGATTTTTTCAAATGTTTGAGTATATTTGCTTTAAAATGGCCTTTAGGTATGTGTGTGCGCGCATATCTTTTATGACTTTTAAGGCTTTTTTTTTTTTGTCAGATTCAGTGTTCTACAGAATGTTAAGCAAGGGGAGGTCATTCAAGTAAATGAAAGAAAAACAAGATGTGCATTGTAGTGCTGTGTTGTTGCCATTGGTGTGTGTGTTTGTGGAAGGGTATTGAAGGTGTCATTGCAGTTGGAAACAATGCAATACTAGTAAGAACAGTGGGTGTTCTGCAATTAGAGATCAAAACTTTACATAGATGTGGTTTTTCCTCAATATCAGATCAATATTAGATCAATCCATGTGTTGTTATCTCCATCTTCTCAATTCAACAAAAAAAATCACAAACTAATTTGTGACAGATGAATAACGTTTACTGACCTGACAATGTCTTTGCATATAATTGTATGCTTAACACAGGTTAACTGCCAAGACTGGTGGAATTTCGAACAAAAGAAACAATGTAATATCAATGCATCATTTAAGTCTTTTCTGCCATAAACATATTTGATCTTTTTGTGCTCAGTTATTGTAAGAAGCTTTACTGATGTTTTTATTGTGTGACAATTTTTTTATTTACAGTTTTTGATTTCACATTCCAGTATTACTATAGATATGATCGAATGACTAATTACTGTTGCTTTCAATTGTGCATGGTATTGTCATGTGTATGGAGGATTTTGGTTGAAGGCTCTGCACATCCACACTATTGTTCAATCCATTTTCTAGGAATACTCGTTATCGACAGGAAGGTCACATATAATAGACTTTGTTTGGTTCATGAGTTCACTTTATCTTCTGTTGTTTTGTTTTTCTTTATTTTGCTTGTTATAAGAAGCTTTATTGGTGGCTTCAAGAAAAACTGCTGTGCAAAATAAATTTTAAGGACATTTTCAGAACTTGTTATGTGAATGAGAGAACTCCTTAAATCTCATCTTTTCCAGAAGTACTTAAATAATTATTGGGGTGGAAATTGTGTAAAAGTCAGTGCAAGATACTATTTCCTGAAATCTGGGTAAAAAAAACCTCTTCTGTTTGTAAGATATATAGCTTTAAACATCACTATCCACAGATGGAGGTCAACAACACATGCCAATATTGTACGCTAGTTGAAGGCTTTAACCAGTGGGAGGGCTGGGCGCATATATTGTACAAATGTGACGACAGAACGTTAACCTCTTTCTGAGCACAGTTCCAAGAGTTCCTGGATGATATCATGGCCAATTTCTGATATTCCTGCTAACAAGTGGGCACGTACAAGGGATATTCCACTTCTGCCTGGACTTTTCAATAAGACAAACCTGGAGAATTACAGCAACTTTTTTCTCTTTTTTTTTTTTTAACTCTTTTTAAAAAACTCTTTAAAAATAGTCTCTGCCAACTTGCAACTCATTTTTTGGCCCTATAGATCCATTTCTTAAAATGCTCCACAAATGTTGATTTTGGCATCAAGCTGTTCCCTCACTCCAGCAATGTTCCTCTGAAGTTTCAAAGTTCACTTCATGCAGTTCTTTCATCTTCTGTAACAACCAAAACTCACATGGGGCAAGGTTTGGCAGTGGTCATTATAGCTGTTATGAACATTGTGAACCAATGAAAAGGAGGTCGAGAGACCCAGACAATGTCAACAAAGTTCGTGAATTCCTGAAGTTTTTGCAGCTGTGGTCAGAGGTCATCTCAATCACGACAACACTCTTGGCCACACAGCCGTCACATTGGAGTTTCTTGCACAATCATGTGTCAAGATTTTGAAAATTCCAGAGGGTTAATCATGATTAGTTCTGCACTTTTAAATATAACTTCTTCAGGCATTTTTACGAGCTATAGCTCTAACAGTAGTGATATAAAAGGTGTTTGGGGAGGGGTGCCCTACAGACTTGAAATACAAACAAAAAGTCTGCCAACTTTCAGCAGTGACAAAACTTTTTGTTTTACCCACCACATTTTGTTTTAGTGACACAGCTGATAAGGTCTTACACTGTGAATGGTACTCATCAAAACGAACAACACTACAAACACAGCATTTAAGGAAAAACAGTTATGTATTTTTTCAGTTTTGTGATTCTTCCAGAAATATTGTAGAAAAATATCACTTGGCATAGATAAACATGAAAACAAAACAAAATGTGAAACAAAAAAAAAGAATGTAAGTGTGCATTTTAGCCTTCATCGATATTCTTATTTGTCATTCATCTTTTCATTCTAAAACTTCATCTATACATACCTTTCATTCCACATATTAACATCTAACATAATGCAATCTTAGCGTTGCACTTTTAATGTACAAAAATGGAATTACAAAAAAAGGAACCAAAGAATGAAATGGGACCTGGAATATATTGGTGTAGAAAAATCTTGTGGAATGAGTAACAATTATAGATGTGACCATTAATGGATATGTCACCCAGGCAAATGTGTCTTTTTTTTAACTGAAGTAAATTGTGAAAAGGTAAGCAAGAAATGAACTATAATGGCACAGTGTTCAAGTCTGAACAAGCAACTGTTTTAATCAACAAGGATCAGTTGTGAAAATAAAAACAAAAGAGATAAATGTTACACAGATTACATGGTTTGACAATTATCTACCTATATGTTATCATTTATGCCACATTGCTAACCCTGTGTTAAATAAGTATATCTTGAATATCTGTCGAAATTTATTTTAAAGGCAAGTGTTCTTGTTTCATGGGCAGTTTCAGCAGGTTAAATCTACTTATTGCTTTTCACCAGATTAATAAATTAGCATTTTAAAAAAAAAAAATCAATTCAAAACTTTGAGGTTGTGTACATCAGGAAATTCTGGTATTTCTCTCTGTTCAAACTTTTTGATAATCCAAGAAAAGTTCAGGTGGCCCTAAACTTTAAGTTTATCAATTCTGAATTAGAATGCTTTCCCAAAGGATTGTCAATAGACTAAAATTAGATCTGTGTCCTACAGCACAGTTTCTGAGCAGAAATCGATCTGACCTTTCTCTACAAAAGGATTTCTTGGACCTACCAGTCCATATCAGATTGAATAAAGGGTAGCAAATCTATCACTCATTTATACTAACCACCATGTTTTAGTGCTAACAAAAACTTTATCATGAAAAACTACAAGTACATTTCCAACCACTTAAGGTAGGACATTAGGTGAGACCCAGGCATAGTAAAATGGTTGATGGCAAGCCACACCACAACAAGACAACAATACTGCCTTTTTCCAAAGCTAAATATTTTGAAAGAAACTAATAAAACAAAGTATTATTAACACATAATAAAGAATACAGCTTCCATTTTAATAAAATATTTTTACATTTACACCAGGCTAGCATGATAATTTTCAACTACCTTATAAAAATATGTAAGCAAAGACCATTTGTGTGTATGGGTATAAGTGTGCAAAAGTGCAGGCATCAATAAAAAGAGCGATCTGCACACTCTCTCTCCCCCAACACTCTCTCATGCATGCGTGCATGTGAATAAACACAAAGTAGTTGTGTTCACAGTATACAGTTCAAGTTTCCAGCAGTATGGTGACTGAGAGAGAGAAATGAAAATGGCTGCCATCATCTCATAATTCTATTTCTGAGCAAGACTGCACCACTCCCGTGATGTTTTTAACTTCTGAAATTGCTAAATTTGATTATACTCAAAACATCTAATACAGACAACATAGCATTGAATCTTGTTGAAACTATGTGATCCTTGTTCCATCTGCATCATCAATGCAGCAAATCCAATGCAAAATAAACAGGACATCTACTAACTGCCGTGCACAATGCAGGAAAAAAAAAATCGAAGGCACATCCAAATGGCAAAGTACAGATGAAGGGCATGCTGTTGTGCACATTATAAAAAAATATTCCTTGTTACTTGGCAGTTATTTTACTGTCAGAACATAAATCAGTATCTTCATATTTATAGCAAGAAAATGGACATACATTGTTCTGAGCATATAGTAATAGAATGACTTTCATCACCTGATACTTTGCATTGAAGTAACTTTACGTTTTATACTTTATACTTTTACCTTAAAAGAGGAAATAATGAAAGCTTGATAACCTTTAAATTTAAAACATTACATTACAAAAGTCACAATATGTTTGGCTCATTTCTAACCCTGATGTATTTCCACAATCAATGGTGATTATGCCTGCTTCTTTTCTACTGGTTATTTTATTTGAGAAAGCATGTGTTTCCATCTTCAAAGTAAATTTGAAAAAAAAAAGCATTACTTCTTCACAATTTTTTTTTTGCATTTTAAAAAATAAAATGATTTAGTCTATGTATGATTTATGTAAAGCACTATGAGCAAATCTTTGGAAAGGCGCTATATAAATCATCATTATTATTAAAATATGATATATGCTTGCATTTAATATCACATAATTCTACATCATGAAAAAATGCTACTTTCAATAATACACAAATAATACTTTCATGAGCTGAATTAGCGATCATTTGCTTCATATCTGGTCATTAATGTATGGGAAAGAAATATTGTATGATAAAATATTACAGCTGGGATAACTATTTAATAACTAAGAGAAGAAAATGAACGACTAGAGGAACACGACAATCACACCAAATCAGATCTTGTATGTTTAGAAAACACAGATGACGATCTATCTTTCATCTTATATGTTTGTTGCACATCAATTCTTCTGTATCCCATGCAACACGTGCAAAAGATCTTTATTCCCCTCCTCCTTTCCATTTGAACTGACAGCAAGATTAAATAATGGCATACATACATGCTCAGCCATTTTTTTAAAAAATCAAATAAACTTTGTCTCTCCTGTCATCTGAATGGTGCAATCAAATTCAAAGCTTCTTCACCATGTTTTATTGTAGGACAAAAGTGACTGCAGTTTAGAAAAACAGATCTTTCATGCATACTTCACGACATATAATAAGATAGTTTAAAGATGGAAAAGAGGGTGTAGAATTCTTCACTAAATAGGTTTTCTGAAAACATGCCCTATTCACACTGGTCAGCATGCAGTGTTAATTCAAAAGTTTAAATACTAACCTAGAAATATTGGTCGGAAACTACTTAGCATTCCTCATCCAGATTTACTGCATTATAGAGGCCACAGTAAGCAATAACCTCATATTATTTCTTCTTTGGGTAATACCTAAAGATAGTGTGTTAATACGGCATGATAGTTCTGATGCCTGAAAAGCCATGGGTTCTTACAGAGAAATACTTGCAGCACCTTTATGTTTTCTACAAGTTATCTACTGCACAGGACTTGCCAATATTGTCACATTTTCTGAAAAGGAAAGGAAAACAAAATTCTAGCACAGCCATACTTAAAAAAAAAAAAAAAAATCAAAACCTTTAGACAACTAATAACTGATCCTCTATGAAGCCTTTCTAAAAATCTGTTAATATGCTTAGAATGTGGATAATCACTTAAAATAAAGACAATCTCATTCCCAATATTTTAATTATTATTTACAAGAGCCCCACAAAATGTTACTGCCATTCAACATTCTGATATCGCTTAAAAAACACTTTGTTTAATTCTATCAATTCTGGTAAAAACAAATTAAACCCATCTCCTGAAATTATATATAGGAATGATGAAGAAGGCTAATATGAGATAAAAGTTGTAACCTTTTCACTGACACTATGAGGAAAAGAGCTTTGGTGAGTTATCTAAAAGGTTAATCTAACAGCAAAAATTATATTTTATATAGCATCTTAAATGTTTTGTGGTTTTGTAAGAAAGATTATTGACATTATTTGTTAAATTTACCTTAAATTTTGTTAAACACTATATCTAATATCACTGTAAAAGACTCGGCAATGCAACACAAATTTCATTATGCGCTATTTAACATACATGCTATAACCACATGGCTTCAGCTCTGAAAATATTGTTTACTAGGCATCTATATAGTCGTATTATTTGATATGTATGCAGTGATATTTATGGGGTCATGAAACAGTGCATAAGAAAAAACAGTCCGCTTCTCAGTTAACAACAGATTCTGCTCACATACCATTTAGTTTCAAATATATTATGACATTCAGATGACCATTGTCTGCAAAAAACGAAGGATGATTATTATCAGCATTTAGACAGGAAGATTTTAGAAGAAAACTTTTACAGCTTTAACAGAAACCAGATACTCCTTTAAACACAATATGCAATGATCAATGCCTACGAAATCTGAATATGATAAACATGCTGCTTGTGGACTTTTAATGGAAACATTCAAAGTCCCATAGATTTCTAACTAATCAAGCTTAACTTCTGACAGCTAACCAAAGATTTTTATTCAGTTATATCATTTAACCTGGCTCACCATCAAAATATTTCAAGCAAAAACAGAACAGAATTCATCTTTCTTTGCACAATGTATATGTCTCCTCTGGTAACAATAAAATGTATCTTGTCTCCTCTGGTAACAATAAAATGTATCTACCACAATACCAAATTCAACATTTTTTTCACAGCACTAATATTTATTTTGCTTTGTCCTGCTGAAAAATGAAGAGGTACTGGTGGTTTTTTTTAAAAAAAAAAAAAAAAAGTCTAAATAGTCAGAATGATGCCATTATAAAAAGCACCAATCAAAAATGACAGAATCTAGAAAACAAGGACAAACTTGAAAACCAAGGAGTGGATGGAATAAGTAAAGAAAAAAACTCCAAAGGAACTCCCTTGATGCCATCCTGATTTTTTATTAACTAGGAAGAAAGCCAACAACACACATCACATGTATTCTGTCTTTGGGTTTAATAACAACCCAAGTACACAAATTTAACATATAATTATTTGCATTGACATGGCATCCGAATTATAACAATTCAGTTGTGCACATGAGATCTGGGTTCTCTTCTCAATCTTTGCACATCAAATTAAAAAATAATTCACGTACTCTAAATCTATTATTGAAAATGTCTGCTTTACAGGAACATGTCTTAATAATAGTAATGCCCATTAACCCCCGAAATGTCTCCCTATATTAACAAATAAATAAAATTCTCAACCCAACCAA
Organism: Pomacea canaliculata; assembly: GCF_003073045.1. Lineage (NCBI taxonomy): Eukaryota > Metazoa > Mollusca > Gastropoda > Architaenioglossa > Ampullariidae > Pomacea > Pomacea canaliculata. Next base: position 11,784,030 of record NC_037594.1, on the reverse strand, counting down.
TTACCATGGAACATTTTTTGTGGTATTGTATGCCAGCCAAAGAAAATAAATATTTCTTGTTGCTAGAAAATCAGCATTAATCTACCACCTTCAGCTGAAATCTATATAGTGTAACATTTCTGACAACTTATAGTCCAATTGCTGATAATCAATGCCATATTTTTTGGTCTGTTTAACAAGTTGAAACCGTTTTTGATTTAATGAAGCTTTTCATAATGGTAGACAAATGTTACTGCAGATGTTTTGGTGATATGTAAACATGAGACTCGCTCCTCATTAACACTAGTCTTCAAGCTTAGAGTTCAGTTTGAACATTTTTTGACAACTTACTTCCCTTAGATATGTAAAAATACATTTGTTATGGAGAAAGGCTTTGCACTATTAAGTGGGTGGAAAATACTACTCCATACCACCCTCCTCCTGCTCCTCTGAACCATAAAAAAAAAAACTTTGTTCCTTTTCTAATTAAAGATGTGCAATATGGTACTTGAAGCACAATGACTACAAAATATACTGCTCAACATTTTCAAAACCCAAATCATTCCCCCTACCCTCCCATATCCTGGCAGAAGACACACACACACTTGTCCCAAACTGCACAGCTGTCTCAATAAGACACATTAAACTGAGACAGAACCAGGTAAGCTGCATGGTCCAAGGTACTATTCAACAGTCTGTCATGCCAACTTCTTCAGGAGGACAACAGAATCTCACAAGCAGCTCATAAACAATCCACGTGCTAGGAAATGCCATCAGTGCACAAGTCTTTGTAGTGGGCCAAGATGGCAAGGAACTTTTTTTTATCTATGCTCATTTGCACTGTTTCTATGTGTTTGAATAATAGGTCAGCGCTGATGTCCTCTGGAAGTTTGGTTAGAAACTGTGCAGCATGAATGAAATCCATCTGCAGCAGGATTGCTTCATAGAACTTCAGGATGCCTGTTGACAAAAACCATTTGATCTCTCATAAGCAAAAACAGTCATTTCATATCAGGTTTCTCACTGATATGCAGTGCATGAAGCAACATTATTTTTTAACATCATAATATTCTTTATTTCAGCCTGTTAGGCACCTATGGTGGTTGGCAGGACTGTGGCTAAAAGCATCTGTCACCATGACAATAAGAATTGGGTGTCATGGGTTCACTCCAACATTTGTGATCTGTTTACGGGCAGCTTTCTCCAGGTACTCCAGTTTCCTCCATTTTTGTGTGTTTACATTGTGCTATCTGTTCATGTATGTAAAAGCTTTTTGAGCCTGGTTTGGGGGATATAGCACTAAATATTTACTGTTACTTTGTACACCATCTCAAACAAAAAATCCATATGCCTATACAGTTTCTTTTTCTAAAGTGAAAAAATATTTATCTATCTATTCCTCTTCGTGCATCAGGTTGCACATAAGGCCTCAACCAGAGTCCGCCAGCGATGTCGATCGGCTGAAACCCGCTCTAGGTGACCCCATGTCCAGCCCTTTCCCTTCATCTCCCTTTCCACTGTTCTTCTCCAAGTTTCCTTTGGGCGGCCTCGTTTTCTTCGGCCGTCTGGAGTCCATCGTAGGGCGAGCTCTGGAGAGGTCTGCTGTCTGCTGGCGGAGCACATGTCCAATCCATCGCCAACGCCTTCGTTGAACCTGCGTGGTGATGGACTCGGTTTCAGTTCTTCGGTGGAGTTCTTCGTTGGTGATGGTGTTTGGCCAAAAGATATTAAGTATGCGCCTGAGGCATCTGTTTTGGAAGACGTCAAGCTTGTTACTGATGGTTTTGGTCATCTTCCAAGATTCTGATCCGTAAAGGAGGGTGCTGATCACATTTGACTTGAAGATTCTCAGCTTGATCTTCTGGCTGATGTTTTTTGCCTTCCATGTGCTCCTGAGTGAGGCAAAGGCCTGGCTGGCTTTTGCCAGTCGGGCTCGAATCTCCACCTCCGCATCCGGTGTTTGACATTTTGGACCCAAGATAGGTGAAACTGTCAACTTCCTCAATCTCTTCTCCATTTAGTTTGATGCTGTCTTGGACTCTGGCGTTCACTCTCATACTTTTCGTTTTCTTGTGGGATCCCGGGGTATGCTTGCCTAGCAAGCATTGTAAAGAATAGGGTCCCTGCCATCCAGCCAGGCATGTCGTAAGAGGCGACTAAGGTGGACACCTCACCTAGAGGTAAAATAGGTTGTGGTAGGGCTAACAACCCCACCATGTAAAAAAAATTATGTTACAGAAACTAAAACCAAAGTGAAAAAATAATTGCTACAAATGCCTTCCCAAGAAACACCATAGTGTCTCACTCACCTTGTTCTGCTTCTTTTAAGTAAATGAAATAACTATATTACAATTTATTTTCTTCTCTATTAATCAGAGATAATACTGTCTCTCAATTAATTTCTACTTCTTGCAGTAAGTATAAATGAAGTTTTTCACAAGACACTACTACCAAGTACATGCATTTCTTGCTGTTGCCTGAATATGCCCTTTGCATGCTGTCTCCTCTATTAGGCCTCTCCAACACCAATGTTGTCATCATCGCTGGTTCATCCTGCATATCATGTTGCAGTTTCTCATCTCATATTCCTTGTTCTTTTTTTTTTATATACTAATATCCTCCCACCACCAGAATTAGATATAAAATTTACAATGAACACTTAAAATTAATAAGCGGTGCTTTACTATGACTATGGCAGCTGATGTTCCATTTTATTTTTGGCAAGGCGTCTCAAGAGATGTTGGAAAGGTTATCAGCTAAAAAAAAAAAAACAAACAAAAAAACAAACAGCATACTTCAAAAGACTGATCTCTAGCTGTTGCATTTCAAACTTATTACCTATTGCAGTCTGGAACAAAAACTCTTCGCCATCTCGACAGTAGACATCCCACACTCGACATGCAACGTCTAGTGGTAAAGACTTACTGAAGAGAAGGAAAACCCTGTAGATGAAAAATTAATGAAGTTGAATTATTAGGGTTTTTTTAAAATATTATATTATTTTAAATGACACCATATTAAAAGTAAAATATAATACTCCCCTACACATCCAAGAAAACATACACTTGAAAAAAACACAAAGTGTACTAAAGGCAAAACTGAGCCGCTTACCATTCCATCAAATAGAGATTTGGAGTGACGTGATGCATGGAAAAGTGGGCATACAGCTGAGGGAGATTTTCCAAAAAGAATTCTTCAAATGTTTTGTAGTATGCCGTCAACTAGAATTTTATAAAACTTAAAGTTACAAGTAATGAAGCATACAGTGGATCAAATTTGTGGCAAATGCCTTACACACTTGAAACTTTCTTAAAAGCACAGAACTTCATCATCATTGTTGTTATATTGTTGTTATTATTATTAATTATCATTAATTAAATTTGCCTTTGATTTTATAGCCTGCTCCATATAATAAATCTAACAAAATGTACATAGATTATAGTCATTAACTAAAATTAATCTAGCATCAATAAAATGTAAAACATTTTTTGGGAGGGAAGAAGGGATGTGAAATTAAAATTGTAAAGGTAGTGTACATAGTTCCTTACCAAAATATTGCAATTGTAATCTTTTTAGTGCATGCATGGAAGAACACATGTTCCCATCCCTTTGTATTTTAAATAAGTTCTGAAAAATTTAAGCTATCAGATACGTGAAACAAAATTTCTGGAAGATCCATGGCATTATGAGAGTAAACAGAAACAATACAGAAGGCTACATAAAGTTTTCTAACCATTTCCTCATCCATGCGGAAGAATGACACCTGACAGGGACGGTTGAGTAGGTTTGCAAAGCAAACAAAGGCATCAGCAACCTCCATGTTTAGCAGCAAAATGGCAGCAATGAATGACATGCCTTGAACCTAAAGGGGAAGAGCAACATTCAAGTAACTTTGTCTTGTCAGGGACTATCTTAAAAAAGCAAACAAACAAAAAACCAAAAAACAAAAAACAAACCAAAAAAACTATGTATGTGGGTAAAAACACAAATGAATATGTGCATGCACCCACATGGTTGCAATAGGTGTTGGAGGTTATTTAAACATCAACCATGATGGTGGTGGTAGTGGCATAATGTCAAAAATAGCAAACATTATTAATTCTGTCTTTAATGTACATTGATGGAAGATCACACGATGGCTATAGTGTGCTGGGTCCAGGGGATCAATGTTGTACTCACATAGCCAACATCTGGACGGTAGCATGCATATGCCCCAAGTAGACTGTGCATCATGTCATGATATGGACCACCCTGGATGAGCATAAATTAAAAAAAAATTCTAAAGATAATCTGATGATTAAAGTTTACTGCTAGAACATTTCTTAAAATGTCTCTAATCCCTTTATAAATCAGTCTAAGCTAGATATTTTTCACAATGAGTCATAGCAGGTACATATATACTTCTGCATAAATCTGTAAACTAAAAAATACATATAAAGAAAATTACCTTTTGGAAAATGCAAAGCTGAGGAAACGTTCTAGAAACATCCAGTTTGATTACCTTCACACTAGCTTCTTTATTAGATGGAGGCTCAGACACAGCTGAAATAAATTTTCAAATTCTATTCAGTGTTTTGAGAGCTAGCAAAATAAAATGGTCATAGAGTAAAAAAAAAAATGCTCTCAACAGTATTTTTTTTAATTGTACAGCAGATGAAAAGCATAATAATGATGTGAGATGGGTGAGATAAATGCTTGTTAAATTTATTCTCTACTGTGATCAGAGATTTTTGATGGTTAAAATTATACTACAAGCAGTTAATGCAGCGCTCTCAAATTTCTAACTAAACTCACTTTCTGGAGAGCCAGGTGCCTCCTTCGATTCTTGAATCAATCTTATGCGATCTTCTGCCCGACTTCGACAGATTTCATACAAGTCTAAAAAAAGAAAAAAGAATGCTTCATTTTTAGAAGTTTTTGACTCTCTGCAAGAGAGTAAAATAATGAAAAGATAGTAGAGAAGTAAAGTTGAAAAGAAAATGCAAGGACAAAGCAACACCTATGACAAATCTTTCACTTTATTTTTTTTTTCTTCTTGATGCTGAGAGAAAAAGAAAAAACAAAAGAAAAAAATCAATAAAAAGGATACTTAGTTGCTGTTAAGGTGGTAATTATGTTTTCAGCTAAATAACAGAACAGCATTTTCATGCATGTGAGTGTAATGATTAAATGACATGATATGCAATGACACAGCAAATCTTGTATACAACAAAGAAAGCTCTTTAAAACTGCTCACCATGTGTAATGTTCAGTTCATTGCCAATAGCAATTTTCCAGACCTTGCCACGAACATTTGGGGGCAATCCCAACCACCACAGGTCCCGGACTTTCTTTGTGTTTTTCCTGTCCAAGGAAAATAAATGCCAACATAAATGAACTGCAAAAATTATAATATATAAATTTTAAACTGATCAGTGAGCATTTAAAAGTATGCTTACAATAATGTAAACTACAGAAACGAGAAAAGGAAATAATTGCCATGTAGGTCATTCTGAGGTACCTTGTGGTTACAGTCTATTTGAAAGAAAATATATCATGAAAACAATGACAGAATTTTAGTAAATCCTACAAATACCTAAAATACTACTATATAATGTGCAATAAATAATGGAAATACTTAATTTTTTTCAACTACTCATTATTTTCTGGCCAAAATGTCCTTTATAGCACCTATGATGAACACCGAGTGGAAAAACTTTCCAAGACCCAGGAACAAATGAAGAAATGTTCAAAAAGACAGACAAGGCAAAGAAAGGCAAAGCAACAAAGTAAGATTTTTTTATTCTACATCAGTTTCAGGCTGCTTTCAGGCTAGACAATTGTAGGCATAACTTGAATATCTGCATCATGATGCAAAGAAGCAGTGCTAGAACAAAACTACAAAGCAAACTCTCCTAGATTTGCTGGTTATTTATATCAGCTGACTTAATGGCATCAAAGCACACTAAATCAATTGTCATTAGTCCTCTTGATGAAAACAAGACTTAATGTTAACAATGTGAACATTATAGCTTTAGCTGTGAGAAATTATCCTGTGGAAATAAAAACAGAACATCTTTGATGTAACCAAAAATGAGTGCATCTGCCTGTGGGAAAAAAAGTGCTGAGACAAAGGTGCTACTGTGATGAGTTGACTATCCTGGGGGTTTGGACAAATGTGGTGGAGAGAAAAAAATAAAGAGTATTTACTCACATTGTTTCCCAGTTGGGAAGAATTAGTTTGTTCCAGCTGTTTGCTGCTTGCACCATTCTGTCTTCATGCCGTCGCTGTTGTTGCAGTTTCTTTTTTTCATCTTGATGTCACGTTGTTCTGAAACAATTTTTTTCTTTAAAATGCATTAATAATGTGACAAAAACATAAAAATATTTTGAGTGCTTTAAAATTAATTTTATGAATTTTCTGAAGGCAGATCACTGATATACATTTTTCAAGGTCCTCTGGGAGCATGGATGTCTGGTACAAAAACAAACACAAGATTAACAAATAAAACTCATGAACTGTTTAAGAACAATTATGGTATAACAGTAATTTTTAAGAGAAAGTAACAGTGCTTAGAAAGTGCCAAATGCCAACAATGCATAAACATGAAATAATTTAAATTTTTTAAGGAGTTTTTTTTTGTTTACGTTACCTTTCTTTTTGGCTGCCTCAACCATAGCTTCATATTCTTGCTTGTGCTTTTCTGTTTCCTCAGGAGATTTTGATGGCAAACCTCTGCAACATTTTAAGATTGACCATGCATACTTTTCTGCATTTCACAAAGAAAAGCAATTCAAATAGTAATTTAATTCTCAACAGAGGCAATGTTTTGATGTGTTGCTGTGTGTGTCAAGCAACAATAATGTACATATGTTCATGCATGTAAAAGCCTTAAATGCAATCACATCCACATGTATTCTCTCACTCCCCCTCCTCTCTCTCTCACTCACACCATACTCTCCTATCAGTTTTTGCACAAGTACCTCCATGCATCACCATAATGATTAATCAAATAAAGACTATGATACACTTAAATTATAACATTATAAGTGTTAAAAATATTGCTCATTTCAAACAACCATCATAACTAGCGTCTGCTATGGTGGTAAATAAAATAAGAACCAAACTTAAGAAAACTCTCAAAATCAAATAGGAGATGCAACATTAAATAAAATTTTTTAAATCCAAAGCAACATGATAAAATATAAACTCATTTGTATATGAATACACATTACCATAATAGTCATATAAACTGCCATTTGTTGCATAAAAATCTTTCTAAATTAGCAACAAATGGAACAGTAGTTAGTGGTCTAAAGTCAGGCTAGTGGTCATGCCAAAGTATTTTATCCTTCTGTGTCAATATTTTTAATTTTCTCCAAAATATAAAGATGTTTTAAGCCCCTGAGAAATACAATCATGCGTAACTGAAAACATTCCCTCACCAATCATGCCAACAAGCCCCTTAAGCCGAAAAGCCTGCTCTTTTTAGCAAAAATCAAATACTTTGGAAAAGATCTTACACTGGTCTGTTTTCCAAAATCAGTGCTGTTGTGGACATGATATCTGAACTTTGACCTTTGGACTGTGCTGCTGCAATCTGATTAGCACGCTGTTTGGCATAGTAGTCAGATGTTATCTGTGTAGAATCCTTGGTGCCACTGTCTTTTGGTGGTATTCGACCAAACAGCTTCCACCCAGGTGCACTGTCTTCCCTGGATTTCTTTGAAAACAGGCCTCTGTGATCAAAGCATATAAAACAAAATTAAACAGCCTGATAGAAAATCTTCAAACAATTTGTAGAAAAGACAGTAACTACACAAAGACAAAGCTTTTAAATGTACACAAAAACTGCAAAGCAGGTGTAATTCTTATTAAAACAAAATCTGAACTAACTTGATGTGTCCAAACTAACCCAAACAAATATCAGCAAAAAAGAACAAAAGATTACTTAAAAAAAACTAACCGTTAAATTAGGATTGGGTTCATTATCAGCCAAAAAAATTGACTAAGCATTTTATTTTCTTGTGAGAGGCCTTACTCTCATGCAACTCTCAGGACAATGAACACAGCACAATCTTGCGTCTGCTCATTCAAAAAGTGATGACTACGCAGGTCAAGATATGCAAGTAGGACACAATGTGGCGATGCGGCGACAAAGCCTGTCGATTCTCTTGCGACTGCTGCTAGTCTACCAGCATGCGACTTCATAATGAATCCAAAACTGCGACATTTACGCAAAAGAGGCAAATATCGTATACATGTATTTCATTCCAACTTCTGCAAGATGGATTTTTAAAAATGTTATACGGGATAGGGTTGCACCAGACGACTTATAATTGCTGGTGATGGAGATAAAAGCCAAGCAGATGGTACTGATGGAACCAAATCTCTTGGACATGGAATTATAAAATGGGAAAATAACTCTTCTTAAACAGGACTTTTCAATGGCCCATCACTGAGGACTCTGTGTACAGAGCAAACTCATTTTAATCGAAATAGGAGCTAATGGGTTTTGTGTGTACACATGGCATGTTCCTTCTCCTGTATTTTTCTCTAATCGGTCGGGCAGATATCAAACTCGCTTGTCGGAAATGAAATAGAGCCTACCCTTTTCAAAGCACGCGCATATGTGCGTGTGCCCGCAGACAGGAAATTTCTGCAGCTATTTCCATCTAAAAATAAAATCCGACGACGACTCGCCGCATTTATTATGCACAAACGTTGCTCTCTCTAACCGCCATTTTCATGTTGGTTTTTAAATCAGCGTGTTTCCCACCGCAAGCCAACACCAGCGTATATTTGTACCGTTCCGAAGGTCTGCTAAACTGCGTGGTTAGTCTGCCAAACCTCTAATTCGTACTAAATTGTACTAGGCACGACAGTCTGCGACACTGTTATTAAATCCACACTATGCCGACCATGCACCGTTCTTTATTTAGAGCCGAGGTGCCATGTCAGCCACGGCTATCTATTGACCCTGGCGGATTAGGCGCACATTGATTGGGATAACCGCCGCTGCGTCCTCAAATACACTTTTTTTTAAAAAGACGTTTTCTAAAAGTCTGTTGTAAACAGCAGTAACATCTCTTCTCGGTTCTAAGCTTCTGCGTAGTAGTTTCAATGTAACCACGGAAAACATGATGCTAATGTTCATATAATACCAACACCCATTTAAATTTGCCCATTGGGACTAATAAAGTTGGTTGTTATTGTTATTGTTAACACCCGTGACCAACACCGTTGCTGTGCGACCTTTGACCCTCTCATCGATTCGATCGCTGTATCACGCCTTATTCCGGATTCAGATACTACCATCCACATTCTCCAGTAACTGCCTGCTGTGAACAAAGCGATAAATCATATCTGATCGTTCAGGTGCCGCCCACTACAGCGCCTGTTGGGTAACGCTCAACACTCATGCGCTAGGAATGACAGAAGCAGAGAGCTTAGCCTCTGGTGATGCTGGGGGTGATACACAACACAGAATATCCAAGTAGCTCTCTGACAGAAGCCAGTCGGAACGGTCCACACATTTTGACACCCCATTCAAAAGTGTTTTGCGTAGGTGCAGCTCCAGAAAGATTTTGTTCAATTTTCACCTAGCGGCGAGAGGAAGTTGGGAGGGAAAACAAATATTTCACATTTTGTTGATTTTAGCAGCCTTCTTTGAAGTCTTCCTGTGGAGATTTACGACACTTTCCATCCTTACCGCTTGTTTCATGATTCCTTTTGTGTCTTCTATGTTTGTCTTTTATTACTTGTCTGCATGGATATATCTCCTATAAATTGGGTATTAAAAAAGTATATAACCACAGAATGACAGATCGTATGGCGAATGGTACAGAGAACTGTTTTTTTTTTAAAATACCTCGAGGGGGTATTTTTTAGCTGTAAGAAATAATGCAATAGCAGAAGTATTGAAAGAGGGATCCAGGAAGCAACAACATACTGGATAAATAGCAATTATACTCAAGACCGATTTATGTATCAACTCCTTCACATTCTTTCATTAACCATTGTATGCAGGCTTAGCTTCCAAACGGCTTAGCTTCCAAATTGTACACAACTGGGGAGCGGTAGGGGAAAACAATATACGGAAAGGAGTTCGGGAAAACGGGAACACTAGCCTGTCAGTCACCATTTCTAAACTGAAACCCCTAATGTCTTTAAAAATCACACAGAGAGAGAGAGCACTCAGAAAAGACAGACGCGTGGGCGCGTGGCACTCGTTGGACCGGAAACACTGAGAATTTCCATCCGCCAGCCAGCGTCCGCCTTCCATGACACCACATCGTAACGTGTCATGCATGCGTAACGTATCGTGCTGTCTACACAAGACCAGCAGTGCTTTGCTGGCAAGAGGCGTCACACTGAGCAACCCTTAATCCAGATATGTTGCCGATTCACTTCTTGTAACCTACTGGTAGTAGGATGCACTGAACTTGGACATTCTTTGTACTGAATAGATGACCCATCAGCCCTGACCGACAGGACAATGCGGTTGCTTGTTTCCAACGACATGATCTGTCCTAAGATGGGACAGATGTCCACTGCCAGCTGCTGAAAAAATGTTTCCCAAAGCCACTCAGCTATCACATCAGATCTTCTGTGACATGAGGCAATTGCGGGGTAGCGGTATAAGAGAGAGAAAAAGGAGCGAAGTTAATTAGTAGTAGCAGCTGTAACATTTGACCTTTGACACGGAGCTGTTTTCTACGTAACAGTATCCGATCAATTCTCCAGCATAATATTAGTCCCTAGTTGATACAGCGACACGTTGTTTTTCAAGAGATGTAAACTAGGCGTGACAGGGTACCCTTCTGTACAATGTATTCACAGGAAAATATGCTACTAAAAAGGTACTATTAAAAAAAAAGAAGAAAACGAGAGATGGGAGATGTGGAATATGTGACCTTTAGACTTGCACACTGCGGTAGACATCTACATGTAGCAGGCATAATTAGAGAGACTGTCAAGATTAAGTGGAGGCAGGCACTTGCCCGATCTTTGCTGATGACGCAAGTGGCAGCCTTGCCTACAGAACCTGCTGGGCGGCAGCACTTGGCTGTCAGCGTCTATTGCGTGATGTGCAGCGAGACGGTGCCAGCGCTAGGTCCTGTAAAACCTCTCGTCATGCGATGTTCAGTTTTTCTCCCGTGTCCTGTCTCTATTATTATTTTTTTTAACACAGGTGCACTCAAAGACTAATAACTCTCCCTTCCCCACACAATCCCAGCTTCTCCCACTTTAAAGCCTTCAGTCACGATTCACGTTCCTATCAAAGCAGCCGCAACAATTCATGCAACATTCATATTCCATCGCTCTGGATACTTGAGTATGGGACGGAGAAGGAGAAAATTAGACTGGACCACAAGAACCTTATGCTGAGAACGTCCCTTGCTCGATCAGTTAATTATTATCTCTACTGCTGACGCATGTTTGGTCTTCGCTATCGCTATAGTAATACTGTGGTGATGAGCTTGTCGTGACCCTTGAAACCTACACAGGTCCCCGCCGTTCGTTCGATCCTAATCAAATATGGCAGAAAAATTCCAATCGATTATGGTTACATTATGGCTACGTTTAACTGGCACAGAAAAACTTCCCTATTAAGACTCGCCAAAATTTAAAGCAAATCAGGCCGTAACTGAGAAGGGTCGCAGTATAGAGATGTCAAATAGTCTTTCATTTTAGGAACCATGATACCTTTAAATCCAAGTTCATTTATTTAAACGTCGACTGAAGGCTCTTAAAAAAATATCATGTTTTTCTTTATGACTTCGCTTTTGCTTGGTCATGCTTATTCTGCTATTGTTACGCGTGACTGAAGATTTATAGGGGAGCAACCTCTTCATATATGAGCAATGGATCAATACACATAGAACGTGGTATACAAAGACGCTCTATGAAAATGCACTATTTACATGTATATTTTTGAATCTGATTTCTGAAAAACGTCGCAATACAACGCAAACAGTCGGTCACAAGAATTTTATTTTTATAAATATGTGACTTCTAGAAAAAGTTATAAAAAAAAACAACAAAACCCACACAATCGACTGGTGTGTGCTGGTAAAGAGACAAAAATTAATAAGGGAGGTGTGGGCTGTCATTTCGACTAAAAACCAAATCACCTCGGCTATATCGACCTCGCCACGACCATACCGTCCCAAAACCCTAAGTCGGATCACGAACTTATATCCCCGTAAATACACGTACATGATCGGATTGAGACAGGCCAAGCAGTATAAACCGAACGTTTACATATAATTTTTTTTTTTAAAAAAAACCCCAATCTAAAGAATAACGAAAACAAATCCTTTTAAAAATACTGATGTAAGAGAAAATCGCGTTTATGCGCCATTTCGATATTTAACCGAAGGTCTGCATACACATTTAATACGAACCTTTAAGCTAAAGAATAATGATGATAAGCCTTAATTATTAAAAAAATTATGCGCAATTGTGATACGTTATCTGAATGTGTATTGCCAAGTGCACATCGTTGTTTAGTAAGATGGTACTTGTGCTTGAACAATGCATGGCTCTGTTAATAACAGTTGACGTTAACAACTACTCTTGTCATCGGAGATTTATTCACCTTTCGGTGTTGGGACGATGTGGTCATTACAGGGTATTAGGGACAATGGTGGGGTCGCGCGCACACACACTCGAGCGTTCTTACCACAAGGTACAAATAAATGTTCTATAGGCACAGTCCAAACACACACACACATAACATTTCTGGGCCCAAGACAAATATTAACACACACACACTGTCGAAAACCACACGGTCGCCTCCGAGTAGTTGGGGAAGGTGAAATCAGCACACAACAGCTACAGACAGCCAAACACCACAGTCAATTCCCACAACATTTAAGAGTTAGCAAAAAAAAAAAAAAAAAAAAACAAACAAAAACAAAAATAAACAGTGGCCCCCACGCACGGTAGAGCGATTAAAAAATACATCACACAATAGGTAAGTTTCACGCAGAATCCAGTCGCTGCTCATTCACGTTCACTTCTCCTGTCTGCCCACCCCACTGCCACCCTCTTCTCTTCATCTTTCTTACCCGCTCTCACGCCTATTTCCTTTCTTGTCTTAGAATTTTACGACACAGTGATAGGAGGAGAAAACTATATACGACCTATTTACATAAATTCTTTTTCATTTTCATGTCACGACACACGCGTCCGTGACACAGGGTCGATTTGACTCAGACGGGTAGAAGAGCGACATGGCTTGGGGTCGAAATGAACTGGAAATCTCGTTCAAAATGTACTTCATTTATGTTAGTTGCTTTCTGCAGAAAATCGTAATATAGAGTAAACGGTCGGCTACAAGCAGGCTAATTTAAAATGTAATTATTATTTTTTTTTTCAACACGGGACTTCTGCTAAAGGTCGTAATAACTGTCGGTCATAAGTCTGGTTGGGGAGATAGTCGTAACAAAGACGTTTATAGCGAAATAGGTCCGTGAAAAAGTGATGGGTCGTAACTAAGAGTGAAAGTGAGGGGCTGGGGTTGTAGGAAGAGTTTAGAAAGCATGCTTATTTTCGATAATTTTCTCTGTTGTAATGTATTTCCGAGGCGGCTTGGGATGGAAACTACTACCCTGATGAAATAGCGACGTACCGACTGTTTTGTAATTTAAGACTGAAGGGTGTAGGGTAGGTGTGGAAGGGAGCTATATCGTGCACCCGTTGCCAAACATGAGCCACCCCAAAGCCGCGCATGAACAAGCTTGACTCAAAAGAAGGAACATATCAAAAGTTGACAATAAAGTGACAAGGCGAAGAGTTAGCGGAAGAAATCAACCCACGCATAGCCGGGTACCCCAGCTTGTGGTTTTGTAGCTCAGTTATACCCACTGAGTTTGTTATGGCATGACAGGCCATCCACGTTCACCTCTATAGCATCATATGCTATCATAATTCTACAAGTGCTCTGTATTGTTTCAGTTTTTTTTCCCCACATCATTGTATACAACAAAATAAAATTCTGCATAACACATTACCAAGAGTTCTGTAAGCTAAATATGTGCACGGAGAAAAGATTATTAGTTAATAATAGTAGCGCTTAATCTTAGACAAAAAGTTGTCATTCTGGTGATCTTGCAGTGCTGAACCAGGTGCCACATAACATGCACTACAACAACACTACCCATACATATTTCTAAGTGATCTTGGACGGTTAAGAGAGGATTACAGAGAGAAAGAGAGAATGGGAGCTGTAAGAGATTAAAGCATGCATGCTCAAGATCCATCAATACCTACTTCAATGTCTGGACAGGAAAGCCTATGAGGATGATGACATTATGTATGGCCCAGGTGCTAAAACGAAGATCAAGATATCTAAGGACAGGAAGTGCAATCATCTACCAGGTCACTGCAGCTGTCGGCCACTTCACCTACTAAGAAATCACCCTTGACTGCTCTAGAGGAAAGAAAGACTCTTAATGACCAGATCTGTCATATTATGGCATACCCTGACACAAGTCATGACTGATGGCAAAGATGTAGGGGTGGAAAGACAAACCTGTAAAGGAGACCCATGTGCTTCTGCACCTTCTCCACAGACAGCAGAGTGGCCAAGTGTTCGTTTCAAGCTACAAGACAGCTTTCATCCCTCATACCTTTACAGATTACTGTAATGAGTAAAAAATGAGTGTACCTCTGGGGACCTCAAATACGATGCATGAATATCACAATTGAAGAACATGGATCCAAGGACCATTATGAAGAATTTCTGCTGTAGTCAGTTTAAGGTAGCCAGTCCAGACTGGCATAACAAAGTAGCTCATATACACAGGCTATGGTGCTATCTGAAATTTAGTCTAGTTCAATTGAAAATCTTTTTTTGTAACTTGAAAGGGGAAGAACCTTTTTTATGCCTGAGAAAGACCATATCTCTGTTATGTTCACTATGTCATCAAAGGGTGGAGGCCAGTGTGTTATTAACCAGGCCCTATCTGTGAAAAGAAAACATGAAAGGGCTGTCATGCATTTGTAGTAACAAAATAGTTATGACAATGGGTTGAATGCAAACATTCACCTTGAAATCTGATCACATGGGTTCCGTTTCAGTAAATGCAAGGCTTGCATATTAAACTAGGATAATGTGCTTGGTTTTTTTTCAACCTAGTGATATATTGTGTGTCACAAACGTCATCTCACCCCTTTCTACCTCCATCTTAAACCTCACTCCTCTCATCCTACACCACCATCTTTATCACCTGGAGTCCGAGGTGAAGAGAGGCTGTGACTATGCATAAATTATGCTAAGGAATGTGCTTTAATGACTGTATGTGCTAGGCATCTGTCAGTGTCAGGGAGCAACAGTCATCTCCAACATGCAGGCCACATTGATCATAGCAGGATCATTTAATCATAGGCTCAGTTGCTTGCTTGTGAGCCTCAATGCTGAGCATCTGCTTGACTGATCAGTTCATATCTTATTTTCCACTCTAAAACGTCAACACTTGAATGGAATTATATCTTCCTAAAAAATACATTAAGAATACGGACTGTCCTTTATTTTCAAAGCCATGTTAGTGATTACCAATGTTAGTATGTTATCAAACAAACCACCTAACCTGAAAAGATGGATTTGTTCTTATACACAGCACATAAGATTAAAATTATGATTAAAATGCACATGCTAGAATGTTTTGAGACGTGTCGACAATCCACTTTATCTTAATTTAAAACAAAACTACAAGCTTAAACAATTATTTTTAGTTATTTAGTGAATCCAACACTAATAACCATGGAAGCCTAACTAAATGAGAACAGAGGGTTAGTAAAGACAGAGATGCCCTTAAAATGTATTTTAAATGCCGCTTCGGATGAAAACTACAACTTGTGCTCATAATAAAATTGACTAATATTATATGAGATCAGAAAATAAACCAGATGACAGACTGATGTGAGTTGCTAAACAGAGCCTTGCCTTACATGACATGTTGCTACACATACAATCTGGGAGTGACTAAAAAATTATTTACCTTGCACTCTTTCTGCCGTTTAAAAGTTCTTTGCCAACGATGTTTAAACTGCTTTTTCAGACCTGTGTCTGTCTCTAAATAATACTAACAGTTACAATAATAGATCAGCAAGTGCACAGGCATCCAATATCCCAACAATCTCAGCCCACAATTAAAACAGACTGCTAACCTGGCCTTATATTTAATTATTTATATATTTAATTATGACAACAAAAATGAAATTAAAAATTGTTATAAATAAATTTTATATTAATATATTATTTAACTTACAGGTAATCCGTTTCACAGGAATTGCACTAATAACTATGCACTATAAATAAGCCATCCAGAAATATGTTCTTCTTGAAACTCTGGTAAATTTAAACAGCTATGTTATATATATACTACCAGTACTATTACTAGCCCACATTTTCCAATTAGTACAAAAAAAAGACAACATTTTATGATCTTATTAACACTTGCAGTCTACTCCACTAGTGGTTAGGTGTTCATGAGCAACAAGCAACCTAATGTCTGCTTAATTTCTTCCTGAGTGTTATCCCACTTTTTTCTATTTTTGTTCTTAATTACCATTAACTCAAACATTTGAAAACTGAAGTTATACAACCTTTTCTAGTCAAACTTGCTGTTAAAAACCAAAGAATTACTATGCCAAAATAATTTGTTTTGTTTTCATGTCTGTGCTTTTTTCTATGCTGACCCAAAACAAAGAATGTCTCCCTGTCTCATAAATTTCTTTACAAATTTTAATTCCTGCTGCACTAAAGATAATTTGCTGATTGTGTTTATACTACTATGTGAATGTGTGTGTTTGATCTGATAAGGAGCAGATGGAGATTGTGTTTGATCTGATCAGGAGCAGATAGAGAGATTGTGTGGTGCATGATCATTCTTCATTTTGTAACAATGCAAATCTATCTTTCAGAAGTGTAATCAGCCTGGCTTTTGGTGGTGTACAGCACTAAATAAATTTGTTAATATTGTTGTTGTCATCAACTTTATTAAACCTGTCCAGCCAAGACAAAATTCACTCACCCACACAATAGCACACTCGGATTGTTATCCTCTAGCTGTTTGAAAACAGAATAGGGCACTACAACATGTGTAATGCCAATTATGATATTCCTGAATCAATGATGCAAACACATACCTCGTCAGGAATCCGGAAAAACCTTTTCTCTTGGGTTTTGCACCATGATCTTCAAACCCACTGTCCAGTGATCTGTTTCTTGCCTTTTCATATGAATTTCTTCCATGTAAACTCACTTCCATGAAGGTTCCATCATCTACATCACATACAGCTTCTCTGGATTCTGCATTATAATCATCCCCTAAGGAAACAGCAGATGCAGAAAATTCTGTTCCTGTACTGATACTGGAAAGACTTGAAGTATCTGTATACAACCTTGCTGAAGGATCACAGAACAGAGTATTGGATGTGAAACTTTCAATACTATTCAAAGTCACCCGATCTGGTTCAGGTCTTACAGTTTTATCAAATTCATTGCAGTTGGAAACCGTACGAAACACTGGACCAGGTAAATCATTGTCTGATGCATGCGATCTTGATATTATTTCAGATCCATTATACTCCATGGCAAGAAATGTCTCTGGTGAAGAGTTCACACGACTAAAATATCTGTCCGCTCCTGAAGACGAGGTGTCTGTGGTAACAGGACTTCTTTTTGATCTCTCATCCCGTTAACAAGTTGCTTTGTGGTCGGTATATACAAAAGAGGTAGAGACATGTTTTCTAACACAGATGATAGCCTGTTACTTGCTCCCACGTTCATGGGAACGTCCTCCGTAAGCAACACGGGTGACATCAACAAACCAGCTCCAATGCCTTTGGCTTGCGAACAGGGTCTTGACAGATCTGGCTGACATGCACTGCCATCGCCGTTCGAGAAAAGCTCGTGATTTTTTGGATCCACTGTCAAAGAAACATCATTCGAAGCGTGTCCTGTATTTCTGCAGTCATCACAGTTCAAAGTGTCATCGCTAGAAAGAGACAATGAGCTTTCTCTCTCGCTCGTATTGCTAACAGGGGGCGAGGCGTTGTCCTTTTCTCGCGCGCTGCTAGGTTCTGCCGTAGAACATCCAGAGTGTAATGCAAGTCTCTGCACCTGGGTTTTCAGAGTCTCTATATCTTCAAAATTTTTCATCAAATGAGCGTTCTCAGCTGGCTCAGGCGAGAGGTCCTCTTTCAGCCCCACAGTAATGTTTGTATCGGTTTCTTCACTCATTCCTGTTTGTATTAGTCTCATCCTTCCTAACCGAAGAGTGCATGGCAAGTACTCTTTCCCCATTGTTGACACTCGGACATACCAATCACTCGCTTCTGAACCAAAAATATTGACTTGAGCATTTTTCCTTGCATAGGGAGGCATTTGATAATACCAATTAAGAAAATTTACTAACACACAGAAACCGGTAGATGCCTCCACATGGAGCCTATATCAGGCTTTCCAAAGAAAATTTCTAGTCTCTCATACCTTCTATCGGAAGCCATTGGCATTGCTGGGTATGCTAATAAGGGGGTGGAATTATAGTCTCCAATACATACTTTTCTGATCAAGTTATATACTTTGAGTCTAACGCATAGTGTTTCAAACATAATTACATTGATTTTTTTTTGTACTGTACTTTTGTTTCAGTTGAGAAAAGTGTTGAATATATAATATAATTCATTTCGAGATTAACCGTTTCAATAACACGGACTAGGTATAGAACTTAGAATGCGAAATACTATATGGCATTTAGGCACGAATTACACATGTCAATTTCAATAATAAAATAATTAAATGAATAAAAATTCGAAGTTAAATACCTTTTTAAAAATTAGTATTGATTCAGATAGTAACTTTTAAAAATATCGAATAAATGATATCATTCGTCCCAAATCAACAGAAATTAACTAAGTGTTGCAGCCTTTCTGTGGTTTAGAAAAAAACAAATCCTTACTACCAGAAAAAGCTGTCGACATTATGATTTTATCATAGCAAATGAATGAGAGGATAGAAGCAGAAAAAACAAAGAAAAGAAAAACTCCCTTGAGATATCTAGTTTCCATCTATAAATCCAATCCAGGTTTTATTGATTGACGCGCCATTTCTATGAACTTTGCACGTCTGCTGTGTTGTGATACCACGATAAAGTCAACGGTACATCGCACACCCGCTTAACGGCTTATGCTTATTATCTGCTATAGAATATTTGCTTTAAGTGGCTCTAAAATACTTATTGGCACATGTAAAGATCAGTTCTTTTTTTTTCAAAACATCGCATCTGTGGTCTCATAACAGAAAACCGTCAGTTTCGAAAGTAAACACAACCACTAGTTACTAAATAATAACTACACAAAAGTGCAGCATTACTAAGTTATAGCAGCATTTGTTAATAGATAACACATCACATTGACTAAAAAAAAATTTAGTGACGAAGTTTAGTTGTTACTTATTCATTCTTTTGTCTAAGTTAGTTTGAAACTTGGCATTATATATTATTCCATGGGTAAGGGGGTACTGTATATTAATTACTCGCAGACCTCATTGGGTAGTCGCAGTCGCATCATTACGCTGATTATACGAAACGCAAAGCCATAATTTTGTAACTTCTGAAAAAATGGACACGTTTATATGCGATTTTATTAAATAGCTTTTGTTTATACAGAACGTGAACTGTCAAAACTGACACTAATTTTACTTGAATTTGTCAAGTGATTTTTCTCTACAAATGTCAAGCTGATCATTTTTTAGTTTTACTCATAAAAAGGTTTAAAGATTTACTTGCCAATGAATTGAAAATTGTCTAGTTCGTTCTATAAAATAAAGAAAGTTGTAAATATGTACTTAATGCCTCATGTATTGCATTTATTTATTTATATTTGGCTAAAATTATTTTTCTTAGGTGCTGTTGAAGTGCTGCCAGTTACAAAACATCTGGCTTTTGATGGTTTTGTCATGATGTCAGATGATAGTGATGAAAACGTGGTGTGTAAAATTTCTTTCTTGAATTTCAGTACCTTTAACTCTGGACAAAGGCTATCTACTGCACAATTATAACCCTAATATAAACATGAAGTGATTAAAGATTACATGATGAATGTAGTCATGATCTGCTGCAACATTTTCATAGATAATGAGGCACATAATATAAAAAGCACTTTAAAAAATTCTCATTATTTGTGAACAGAATGAGACCAGTTAAATTTGTAATTTTGGTTCTTTTGTGAAGTGAGTCTGTGCTCATAAATTTCTGCCATGATCGCTTGTAGTTACTGCAGGAAGACTTTGTGCTTGTATCTAATCACGTACATCAGAAAGAGTTACATGCTCTGAAGTAAGACAGTCAAAGCAAAGAGATTCACCATGCTTTCCATCATGGCCGTTCCCTCTTTTCTATCATTCTTCATTGGCATGCTGTGCTGAACTGTCAAAACTATAGGCTAAAGGATTTTGGTTGTTTTCCTTCTGAAAGACTTCACACTTGTTTCAGATTAATGCAAAGTATGAAAGCATCAATATTTCATGGAAATGTGTAAAATATTATGTCATTGTGGATAGTAAGAGCTGTATCAGATTTCTTCCAAATCTTGCTCAAAAGCACATCAAGTTGCCAGGTTTTTCAGTCAGCTCGCAAAAGATCTCCATAAAATGTTTAAAATCAAGTTCTTCCATGCTAGCAGACTGAACCACGACTACATTGAAAAAGACTGTGTTTAAGGTTAAGGAGATTACCCAAGTCTTCGGAATATTCAGTTCTGTCTGCATCAGATTAGAGCAATTACATCATGCAATGTACAAAAAGCAACTGCATCGAAGATGAAGTTCAATGTCTTCTGATATTCAGCAACATCAGTGCTCAGTGCACATACACCAGTCTGATGGTTTATGATGTGAGGCATCAGGCATGATTAGCAAAATGAAAGATGAAAAGTTTCCAATTGGGTTTTCCCTTTATCAGTTCTGCCAAGGAACTATCAGAAAATTACCTTATATATTTCTGGCTATACCCCGAAGAAGGTACAGAGAAAATTTTGTTGTGTATTTCAAGAAATGATGGAAAGTTTGGAGGGAGACATAAAAGAATACAATCGAGCAAGTTATAACTTGAGCAAATGAAGGACTAGTACATGTAGTCCCAAAAAGCTCAGTTGGTGACTTTGGTGGAGAAGCCGAAAACTGTTCAGGAAATTTAAACTGCTGCTCCACTTGGAGAAAGAGCATTTCAAAAACAAATTGAATTTGTTCATATATCCCAAGTGCAGGCTGGACAATCTCGGGGCCCAGATGTTTATAAATATGCACCTTGACTTTGCAACACTCTTTTTTTGCTGCATCCACGGGTAAAAAAGACCCCAAAATTGTAAACTGCATAACATATATTACATATACATATTTAATAATGTTGAAAAGATGTAAGGAAGTATCAATATGTATAATAACTATCATTATTCTTATCATAATTATGGTCTAGGTGCAAATATTATCACCGATCAGTGTTACAAAAAGTCATTGCTAATGTAGATAATGTTTTTCACTTTTATTATTATTGGAAAAGTTCCCAGTTTGAACCATATTTCCAAGTTTTATTTTGGACATTTAGGTAAGCATTTGCATGTGGTACTTTTCCTCAGCATGTTTCTTCTATGCAGTAAGTGAATGATAGAACAATGGTGGCCCGCACCCAATTGGCTAGCAGTGTTTACTTCACCAAAAAGGAAGTGGCCCTGTGGACCACAGCTGCTGCCTGGCTTCAAGCTATCAGATAACACTGTCAATTTTTGCTGAATCTCTGGGGTTAAACTGAAAACATCTTAAAGGCATATCATCACCCTCCATCACTCACCTGAGTTAGTTTTGCTAATGCAAATTACATCAAAGGAACAGAATGTACAAGCCTTGACACTGAAATAAAAATTCATCCTATTTCCTGCTGACAGACTGTGCTGCTAATTATGTGTGTTACTTTTAGGTGGTGGTCAAAAAGTATTTGTTTAAACAAGTGTAAAGACTGTAACAGGATTTTCCAGACATGCGTTTATACATGCATTAAGGAATACACGTATATACATACCCATTGAGTTGTGCACACATGTACACATCAGCATTGTCACTACCTGCAGTGTACATAAATATTGATGCATTTTTATTCCAAGGACATTTTGATAACAAGTAACATGAGAACATGGCACACGGTATCTGCTGTTGGTAATTGCTTTCACTTATTTGGCTTTCAACTTATTGCATGCACACCTGTTGCGGTATTGTACTTGTGTTTGCAGCAGTTCATCATTCAAAACAGCAAAAAATCATGGGGCTATACATCTGCTGCAAAGAAGCTTCGGTCTGCAGGTCCAGTGCATGAAACGAAAGGCAGAGGAAAGCAGGAGGATGCTTATGCTGTCCAAAAGGATATGGAAATTCAAGAAGCACATCGACTTTTGACAGGTTTTTCCCTTCCTATTTTTTAGCATAGTATATTATGAATATTTAATAGGTCACAATTTAGCTTGCATTCTGGTTTTAGTGGGTTGTTGCTGAGGTGCGTTCTTAGTTTTAATATCTGTTTAAAGGAGCATAATGTGATGAAAGTTTCTATTCTTGATGCTAATATGTCCTTGCAGAAATGCTTTAAGTGTATTCATGTTCTTTATTTTCAGTGGCTTTGAGAGATCAAAGATGAGAAATGTATATTTTTACAAGTATGTGTGTGTGTGTGTGCGCGCATGTAAATACATTAAAAAGATAGACATGTCATAGCTAATTTGCACTTAAGATATATATAATGACTTGTTTAGAAGCAGGTGTAGGTGATCAAGAAATGGATGAAAATGAAAGAGAGCAGCTTCTGGTAAGACAGCATTTTATAATACTTTTCCCTTTTTTTTAAAGAGCTTATCATTAATGTAAGTTTTGTACCATTTAAAGTAAACTATTCTTTTCATAATGGTAATTTTAATAGTGATGGCAAGCCAAGAAGTCAAAGGTCTTCTATGAAACAAATAAATAGCAGCTACCTGTTTAGAATTGTAAATGTAAAATCTTCTTCTTCCTATTCACCCCCCAGTGGAGCATAGGGCCGAATCTACTACAAGCATTCTAAAAATAATGCAGCACAATATGTCTCTAGATCTACAATGATTTCCCTCTCTCTAAACACTTGTTTTCCGAACATTTTTTAGAATACATTTTTCTCAATGACTGTTTTATCCAGAGGGAGCTGGTGTTAGCCACAGGTGCAAAACATATAGTTGAATACCCTTACCCCACTCCCAGATACACTTATTGCTTTTTTTTCTCCATTTACTAGCTGTTACCATATGCTTAAAAATTCAGCCTACTGCTGACATTTTTGTGTCAGAGACATTTGTGTATTTTTGTTGCAGGTTGCTCTTCGTAATTCACTGAAAAATACGCAAGCAGCTCAAAAAAACAAGGATGAAGATGAAGTGGCAACCTCTGACAGTGAAATTCCACATGAAAAGGTTGCCAGCTCAACGAGCAGACTTAGGCATGATCAAAGGGGAAAAACTGAAGCTACATCTGAGGTCAGAGTGGAGAATCTTCCCAAAAGGGAAAGAAAGAGAAAGTATAGGAGAAATATGGAGACTGAGGAAGAGGTAGAGGTCAGCAGTAGTTCTGAGAATGGTGACTGGAAAGGGTCATCTGAGGCAAGTAATAGTAAGCTCTACAGGTCACCTTTACAAATCACAGATGAACACAGACAGCGAGCCATCCACATGCTAAGCAAGAAGGTAAGTTCAGCTTGTAGAAATTAGTATTTGGATGGAATAAAGTGTTATGCTGCTCTCATGTCAATAATTAATTCATTTAATATGGACAAAATCAACATGATGGAACATTTTGAATGGTAGTGGTGGCACAAAGCCCAATGAGTTTCATTATTTATACCTATTACAATAAAATCAACCATCGGTGACACAATTTAAAGAGCATTTTTTAAATATGATGTGATTTGCAAGAATGATAGTTTTTGTTTTCTTGTACTTAATTTGAATGAAAGATAGTAACTGTATGGAACAGAGAGCTTTTGTCATGAACGCAGGTCACAAGGCAGAAATTAAAAACAAATTGTGTGAAGAATGTTAGAAACAAATTACAAATGGCACATCTAGTAGAAATTGTAAGTTCCAAAATGCAAATCTATAATTTTGCAACATCTGTCATAACCCTTTATCAAGAAATGACAAATTTATATGCAAATTTATAAAGTAGCTTTTGCTGATACAGAACGTGAGCGGTCAAAATTAACACTAATTTTCCTGGAATTTGTCAGGGGATTTGCTTTTGCTCTAATGTTACTATTTTCTTGTCATTTTCGGTTGTTGGGGTACAAATTCTTATCAGACTGAGAAACTGGCAACTGTCTAAAATATAGCTCTTGACCAATGGACTCATTGCCTACTTTAAAATATAACAAAATACCTGACTGGTTGACTATTTTAGTTTTTTAGGGGAAATAATCCATTGTGAAAACAATCCCTGAAGATGCCAACAGTTTCTTTATATATATATATGATATTCCATTTTATTTATTTTTTTTTTATGGTGTGATTTGTTTTGTGAACAGTAGCTGTAGCTGCGAAGATGTTCACTTCTGCAGTTTCATTGAAGAGTTAATATTTGAATCGTTTGTAGATCATGTCCTTGCATTTTAGAAACTAGTGGAGTAATGTTGGCTTTGACTTTTTTAGAAAACATTTTAGGTAAAACTTGTTTTTTAAAAAAAAAGTCAGAAGACAATTTTCAGATTCGCTATCATAATTTTTTGTTGTTGTTGTATGTTCTGTCATAAAAATGTCAACATTAACTTGGAGGAGCAAGAAACTGAACTGTAAAGAGTTGATGTCTTATCTTGCAGTCTTATCACCTTATAGGGATATCTCTTGGTGAAACTCACGGTCTGGTAAATAAGAGTTGATACTGCCGTTGTCACCATGTCTGAACTGTCTGGGCACTTTCTCATACTGCCACCATTACAGTCTTGTTTGAGACATTGAAGCAGCTTATTGATGATGATGGCGACAGCACACAAAAAAGTCAAAGTCCTTTGAAAAAAAAGGAAATAACAACTTATTCAAAAGTATAATATGTATCTTTGGTTCAGCTGTAGAGAATTCCTTACAGATTGCTTAACAGCTATTATTTTTTTGCTTTAAAGTTTGAAATCCACCAGCACTATGTGTTATAAAAGCCCACCATGATGACTTGCATCTTTATGTGCTATTTCAGATATTTGATTCTGTAGTACTGAGTTCTTTTACTTGAATTACAATGACCAAGTACAGTTGTTTCAATGTTAAAATACTTGATGCTGTCACTATAATTTGTGCAGATTTCACAGCAGCTCGCTCCTATAAAAGAAAAAAGTGAATGTGAAGTAACATCTGAGGCTTTGTTCATGACAGGAAAAGAAAATTTATCTGGGAAGGTTAGATTTCATTATGTGTTGAGTAGTCAGTCTTATAGTTACAGTTTTCACAATATCAGTTAAATATTGCCAGAACATTTCTAGTGATAAATGTATGGCGGTAAAAAAGAAAAGCTGCTGAATTTTGTGATAAGACTTGTGGCTAGTTTGTTATAAGTTAATCTTAGGCTGTTATACTTATATGAATAATGAAAAAATTGTGATAGTATCTGATCAAAAGTCAAATTTTTATTGGTGCAGAATACTACATCGATAAAGTTCAGATAAATATTGGTAACAAATTGGAAAAATAAATGACAAACAAATCAGTGTATATATTTACAAGTGACACAGTTTTGCATGTTATGTTGCCTGTGTCTTTGTGTGTGTGTCTGTGGGGTCTTTTGTTTTGTTTTGTAAATCACCATGCGCTTGCCCATAGGGCCGGGATATAGCTCTTTATAAGTTCATTTTATTATTATTATTTTTTAAAAACCAACTAATATAGTCATTAGCCTCAATCCAGCCTACGACATTGTGATTGAAAGTATACCGTCATTTGACTATTCTCATCTGTTACACCAGTATTTTTGACTGCAGCCTTTGGGCCAAAGTCAAGTCATTGCTAAAAAATGTTCTTTATGCCAAGTGTAGTAACAATTTCAAATGAGTGCACAATCTTAGACGTTAGAGAATGCAAAAGGACTGTATGAATGGGTGGTATTCTAGTTTGGAGCTTGTGGTTCAGGTGAGGAAAAATATGTGTTTTGTTGAATACATCTGTGTACTGTGTTTATTTATGAATGCAAGTATTAAAACTGTCTTGTGTGAGGAGTGGTTTTTACCATTGTGTTATTTTATACAGGTGAGTGTATTGTTTAGTATAAATATGCACTTATGCTTCAGATTGTATGTTGTTCTGTATAAATATTTTACATGCTGGGTGAATTTTTATAGCAGTATTGTACAGTTAGATGATTGTCACTGTGTCAGGAGAAATATGATTTATAGATTTTTTTGGTTATTCCTGACCTGTAATTATCATAATAATTAAAAAATTATCATCATACATTTACCTAGAACAGCGCTCTCAGGGAAGGCTAAATTTCTATTTCTGTTCAATTACTGAAATTATAAAGATTTATTCAGGTAAATTTAACAAACTGTTATTTTTCATCAAGTGTTTGTCCAGGCAAATTAAACAGCATTTATTCATATTGACCTCAAATCTTTTCTTATATGTTTTTACCCAGCATTCTCAAGCTCATAGCTACTGTTAACAGATTTTGCTGTAATTTTAATTCTGTTTGTTCAAAAGTGTTTGCAGATATGTCTGTTTACTTGTTCACTCTCCAGCCCATAAGCTTTATTCAAACGTGTTACTCGAAAAGCAGTTTATACTTCTTTCTTGTTTACAAAAGTCAGTGGGGACCTGTTGATTTTCATACATATACATGTATATTTAAGAAACTAGTTGCCATTTTTTTTTAATCATTAATATGGCTGTATTTATGAGTAGCTTTTTAATTTTTATTTTTTAATTTTATTAAGATACAAGTTTAGTTTATTCCTTGTTGCTTCTTCTGAAGAGCATAGGGCGACAAACATCATCGACCAGCACGACGGTTTTGGGCGTCCCCTTCGTTGGCGGTGGTTCCAATGTGCTTTGTCCGAGACATCGCTATCAGCTCTATACCGTCTACTATCCTAATCTCCCTCCAATCTCAAGGTTTTCCCGCCTCTCGCCAGTAGCCAATGGTCTCAAGACGAACGTACAAGCGAAAACAATGAATAATGCCTGTAAAAATATTATTGATGGCGTTTGGAGTCCTGCTTAAAATTTATTTGCCTTATCTACGAGATCTTGCCTTCTGATATCTCTTTTAGATCTCTAAGCACCCCACTGAGTGTGAGACACAACATGTGATCGTTAATGAGCGCGTAAAGTTAGGTCAATGCCAACTATTGTAACACAGGCCCATCCAATCTCATCAATTTATGGATTAAGGAATCTGTCTCATTAGTGAATCTAGAACAGATGATTCTAGTTCTGATTTCCTATATAATTATTTTTCAGACTAGTCGCTTATTGGATATAAGAGAAGAAAAACTGAGACAGGCAAAGTCACAGACTTCAGATCCAGATCAACGTTCGACTTGACTAATGACATCTGGATAAGAATAAGTGTTTAAACAAAACCAACTGAAAAGTTGCTAGGTGCTGCAGTCTGACCAAATAGGAATATCAGCCTGCATTTACATCCACGATAAACATACCCGTTCAGTGGATGAAGAGCAAGTCTAACCCAAGAAACAATAAGCACCTAACATAACTGCAAGGTATTACAGCTTAATTCTTAAATATTATTCAAAGAATTCAGGTGTTTATAGTTTTGTACTTTCTGAATGAACTGTGTATTGTTTTACTTATTGAATTTTGTAACAGAGTGCTCTGTCCACATGGATATATTTGTCGTGTATACATTTTAGGAATATGATAATAGTAACAGTGACAGATTGAAATCCACACGGTACATTGTATGCTTGAAATCATCCAGAGACTTGCTCAAACTACTATTCTAATGTTATTGTCCAGTAAAATGGTTTTGGGATTCTGGTTTTCATCTTATAAATATTAGATCTATTTTCTATTTATTTTCGGCCATTGTGAACCACAACACAAAACTGAAGAATTAACACAGAAATGGTTGCAACCTTAAGTCATTGTATGTTAGTCTGTTAGCCCTAGATAGTTTGTTGAAATGCTTTGTTTTCTTTGTCTCTTTTTTCTTCGGTAGGATTCCCATGTCTGATATAATTACTTTTTTATTGGTGTGTTCTGTATTGCTGGAAAACAGTTCAAAAGTATACATCATGATCAACATGGCATCCCTTGGATGAGCACTGTCATCCTCAACAGAAGTAGCGTTATTAATACAAGTCTGATTCTTTGTAATGACAATTAAATATACAGTGGAACTCGGTTAGCGAACGCCTCGGATAAGCGAATTATTTCGGAAACGAAATATTTCGTTAAAGTTTGTCTCGAGGATAGCAGAACAAAATTTCGCGATAACGAACAGCCCACAGTGAACCACACGGAATAGAAAAAACGACCAGACATGTCCCATCACTTCCAAAAAAAAAAAAAGCAAAGAGTACGGAGACACAAGTTCGAATCAGCGTTCCTTTTCTATTGCGCATCCTTCTTATTTAGTGATTGTTGTGCTTTATTTAGTTTTAAGATATCCCCGAATAATGGCTCCAACACAAGATTAAGAGCAAATTAATAGTAGTGTAGAAATGAAGGAACGAGAGAAACAACTGATTGAAGTTGTAAAGAGAAACGAAGAAAATGAATCTTCAAAGTACAATTGAATAAATGATGA